>NW_023458686.1:1653-12564 GCF_013731165.1 Rhagoletis pomonella
GTGAAAAAACATATATTTAATACTTGCGCCGGGTATTTAATGTTCGGTTCCGCCCGAACTTAGACTTTCTTACTTGTTTTTTCTTAGAGTGCACTCAAGTGGGGGGCTCAACTGTCACATTTGCTGCTTCGGTTTCTTCTGCTTTTTGGCGTTTGATTTGTTTTGTTGCTGGTGTTGTTGTTGTTATTTTTCCTTTACGTAGTGTAACATTCATTTGTTCTTTGCTTTCTCTGCTATGTGTCGGCTGTCATTTCGTGTTTACTTTGCTGTCGTTTAACGTTATTCTTTGTCTTATTGTTGGTGTTTCCGGCTTTTAATTCTATTTAAATATTTTGTTGCTATTGCTGTTAAAGCCAGTTTATGCATTCACACGTTCAAGCACAATTCAATTGTCACTCAAGTCTTTGTTTACATTCGTTTGACAATTCGTCAAGTTGGCGCGTTGCGTCTGTTTGGAGTGTGTATGGCAGAGGCTTGAGATATGTGGAAGCTGGGATAAGAAAAGTGAAAAGGGTTCAAGCTTTAGAAATGGTCGTACTAAAAATTGCATAGCTTTTTAAATACTCTTCCAGTTTTATTTAAATTTTTTTTTGTGACCTCTGACCGGTCCTGTACATAGGAGACATTGATGCTTATTACCTTTACTGAGCATAGGAGACATTGATGCTTATTACCCTTACTGAAGCCACACACTGAGAAGTGTGTCTGTTGTTTCTTTAACGGCAGCCACTTCTGTTTGAACCACGCTATCGCAGTCCGGAACCCTAGACTTTGTGTTTATAGAGAACTCATGGTACCCGTAGTGACTGCGGTTTAGCTGCAATTTCTACCGAACGAGAACTCCAAAAAACCTAACAGGCTTAACTATAGAATCGTAGAGTCGAAAGATTACTTACGGCTCCCCTGCAGAAATATTAAGCATCTGATCCCTTAGTCATTACGTCCAGGTTCAAATACTTAACTCTGTTAGAAACTTTCATGTGAGCATTTCCGGTTGCGTGGGAATGTGGATCTTGTACTTTCTGGTGAATAATACCAGCTCGGTTTTACCAGAGTAAGGTTACGAGGCCGCTGTTTGCCGTACATTTGTAATAAAACTTTGATAACCTTGGGTGGGATTGTATGAAGCCGCCAAAAATGTACCCTTATCCATAAGTGAACTCTGTGTAGCTAGTCACCAAGACCAAGTCTAGCAAGTTTATGATGCGCAGTGGTAAGGGAACCCAAGTTAGAGGGGTGCCTCTGTTCACTCTACACTGTAAGCAAGCGCTGTCCTACTCAGTTAGGACAGTTCTGTAGTCTGCAGATGAGCTCCTTTACGGGTTTCGTCCGCGAGTAATTTAAGTATTAATAAAAATCTGGCGTAGTACGCCCTTCGTTGGTTTCAGTGCTGGCCCCAGCGCGTGACTGCATTGGCATTGCAACCAAGTAAGAAATTGCTGCCAGTCTTTATGGGCGTTTGATCTTTTACAGCGGATTTCTGATATGGCTTGTGGGCGTATGATATAAAGAAGTTGCGATCGTTCGTCGTCTGCAGTGAGTGAATAATAATATCTGAGGAGTTTTTATTTGATATACAGCGGCATAAAATCCTAAACGACCATCCATGCACCCTGCAACTTCCATGTCCCTGAACCATGGTTCCCGGATTAAGGATTCATGGATGTGTTTTTCCCCTCGGGAAATCAGCATTGACATAATTGTCGCAGCGAAGTGGGACGGTGCCACCGTCTACCGCAGAGTGAACAGGGGCAAGCCCCAGGGTGTTTTCCCTCAAAACTTCTCTGTATTGTGTTCGTAAACGACCTACTAGAAGAGTTAGTGAGGAGGGGGTGCCTAATTGGAATCAGTGGTGCGCTTAGGACCACTCCCACTGGCGGCAGTCACACTTAGGGGTACTGGCTGCATGCCGAACTCGGCGTATGGTTACTCTAGTATTCTTGGGGGCTTTGTCAGACTTTTCTGGGTGCCAGGCCATAGGATATCACAGGAAACTGTGCGGATGATTAAATGGCTTTGGGAAATTATCGTCAAGAAAAAATACAGTGGTAGAACCGAGTCGGTTTTAGCATGCATAGTTTTAGCCTAGATCACCCTAATCGTTCATGATTTTCTCGGAAATAATGTCTTCTATCGATTCATATAGTCCAGCGATTGGTTTGTGTTTATGGCTTCTGCATTAGGAATCGGTTCATTTGTATGAAATATTCAAGGGACAAAATGATGACAACCCTACTTGAGTGCTCAAAATACTCGCTGTTATTCACAACAGGTAAGACAAGACTCCGCCCTATTGGTCGTTTTTTTCATGCTGCTTTCTGCTTTGCTATTGCCAAATGCGGCCCATGGATCTTCTAGTTATTCCTCCGGCTAAGAACAGTGTTGTATTCGAGCCCTTCTATGGATCTCCTAGAGAACACATATATCCATTTATAAATAATCAAAGAGTTGCTAAAGCCAAATTCCGAAAAATAATTTTCGAGTGAATAAAATAAGTACGCAGGTAGTTCGTCGACGCCTATCCGCACAGCGAGTTTGGACTCCATATCCCGACCTTCCTTCACTGAACGTACTTGCCCCTGCCTGAATCTCCACAGATGAGGACAACTTGAAGTTGGTCCCAGGCGATGCTTCGTCGATGATTATTCTTCATAAGGCAAATGGGTTTGTAACCAATTGATTTTGGCTCTCTTTCGCATTGGTATAAGGTGAATTTGTCCTTGGACTTTTATGCTTGATTTCTTCCGACACCCGCACCAATTGTTTAGTGTGGTTTTTAGTTTTTGCTTTTCTGCTAATCCTTTCTCTGTTCCCTCGAATATGGTCACAACGCCTCGCCTTCTGTAAACGCCAAAGTAGAGTCGGTTTTATACAACCGACAACCAATCTTTTCCGAAAGTGGGTAGGGCCGTCGGTGTGGGCATTGAATAATTTAGCCAGTAGCTAGATCTTCAGATGTAACGCTGTACGCAGTAGACTTCTTAGTCACGCAATGGGATGGATTTGATGATATGTTTCGACACAGCTAAGTAGGCAGTGAGACACTGAAGACCATCTCTGGGTGAATTTTTTATGAAATTTCCTCTTAAGGGGGGTGGAACCATGCAAATTTGGTCTCTAAATTGCACGCCTTCCCCCCATAATGACGTCGCAAAATTAATTATTGAAAGGTCTTTTACTTGGATGCATGGTTTCTTTTCAAATTAGCTACATAAATGCTTAAATATCCGAAATGCATCGCATCAAAAAACATTCGCAACATGTTGCTTGAGCGTGAGAAATGTTGCTGCAGCACTCAATCGAGTCTCCCCCACACGCACGCACGTCCAACACACAAAACATTGCATTTATTCGATTGAATACAAAAGACTGCCACGTGCTGTTGAGACAACAAACAAATAATATGTTGCATGCCACACCAAATTTACGATAATAACGAGCCATGATACAAACAGAGCGCGCATGTTGCCGGCTGTGCGACGTTGCCAGGCGAGAGTGAAAATGCGCAAGGTGGAGTGCGTGGGGCACTCTCTCGCTCCCGATTGCAATGTTTTGAAAATTTGTTTGTGCTTCCAAGTCACATGTGTTTGTGCGATGCGTGTGTTCAGTGCAGGAAAATACTTCACTGCTTGCATTGCCAAACGAATGCCAACCGACCAAGAAACAAAACGAAGCAACTGAGCAGCATGCCTTCGCTGGTCTAGCCGTTGTGCCACAGCAATTCAGTAGGAAATTCAACTCCGACGGAAACGGAACCAAACGGAACGTGAAATGCGAAATGTGAAGTGAGTGAAAGAAATGTACTGTTATTGTACTAAGTGATGGTAGTGGTTTCGGTTGTGTATGTGAGGCAGCAGCAATGGATGTGCGAAGATATTTGGGGCGGTGGAGTGCGCGTTTCAGCCGCTGGCAATAAATATAATACCATTATGAGTGAATTTAATTAAAATGGTTTAGTAGAAAAAAAGAAGTGATTTTGCGGAACAGTAAAAGTGCAGGTAGGGGGGAAAATTGAAAATTGTATGGAAAAAAGAACAAAATTATCGTCAATTTGGTCTGCTTTTGATTGCTTCAAATATAAAATATCATAAAAATAATAACAAGTAAACACATTTCTAGTACAACTAAAGAAGAAAATGCTTGAACACAACTAATCGCTCAGACAAAAGTGGCGAACAAATAAGAAATAAAAACAAGAATTAGTTAATTTTATAGTCAGTCCCAGACTAAAGGATTGAAAAATTTAAGGACTTCAGTGGCAATTGATTCAGATAAAATTCGTGCAAAATCCGATAAATAAAATTAGGCTTTCACATAAAAAAATATGGTTTAAAGAAATATTTGAAAGTAAAGTTAGATTAAATAATCTTGCAATTTTAAACTTCGTGCAATATCAAAGTGGATTAGTTTTATATGTTACTGATTTTTTTATGAAAATAAAGTAAATAAAAATTACAAACTTCGATTTTGACAACCTCGATTTGCTCTACAGCAGTCAACAATCCAAGACAACTAGACTGGAATAGCTTCAAGTCACAAAACGCACAAGAAATGGATAAAAGGTGGGATGCAAAAAAAAATAATAATAATAATCTGAAGAAAAGAATTTCTTAAGAATTTTTGATAAATAATAATGCAATTATTTACATACTTAATTTTATAAACTTTATGTAACTAAGCCGAAAGTAGGCTTAACTTTTATGGACTTTACTGATGTGAACTTACTTCACTACTTAAATACATATAGATCTGTTTTTTTTTTAACAATTGTTGTTATAATTCTATTCTTCAATCTATGAAAAAAGTTTCTTTATGGACAAAACATCACTTATCCAAGTTTAATTAACTGTGGCAAGCATTTGCTGCACCAATAATACTATACCAATATAGCATCTCGAAAATAAGCTACACACATCAGAGTATTTGTATAATAAGTGTCTTTATATTACTTCTCACGCTATATAACCGAGCTATTATTGGGCAGTAGGGTGGTCTAAAAATATGTGCGGTAGAGTAAAAAGCTTAAAATATTAAGCTCTCACCCCCTAGGATGATTTTTTTTTTGTTTAAAGAAAAAAGGAGATATTTGGAACTGCCTCAAAGCCCATGAAGTTTTGATAATCAAAACTTTTCGATTGGAAAAGAATACCCAATTGTTTATTAACAATTTTTTAATATTAACTATTTTTTATAGGTCGCCAAAAAACCCCAAGAAGTGCAATGAGGGACCCATATAAAATTATTAGGATTAAAAAATGGTAAAGCTAATACTTGGGTATTATTATTGGAAGTATCCTGAAGAGGAACAGAGTTTTCCATTGCTACAAAAAAGTGTTGCTTCTTAATTTAAAATACATGGACAGCTTCATGTGCTTTGCAGCAGTTCTAAATGTAATTTTTTTAACAACAAACTACGGGTATTCTTTTTTTCATTTACAAAAGTCCTAGGGCTGAGTGCTTAACATTTAAAATTCTTGTTTTTTTTTGGACCACCCTAATGGGTAGCCATACAAGTCCCCATTTAAACTTGATCTTTGACGTATATCAAAGAGAACATAGTCCTTTTATGATAAATTTTTGGTTTCATTTTCTGTGTTTTAAATTGCTGCATTTGTTTCTTTCTATATTAGGTTTTCTTTGTGGACCAATCTTAAAGAAACTACTAGACATGAAAGAAGAAATTGTGCACTATAATTATAAAACATATTTTCGTGATTTCCATTGGTTGTTTTTGTTTTTCGTTTCATCATATGAGCTCTTTGGGAAATTTATTTTAGCAAAAATTTCAAAAAACATTAGGTTTGTGTACCTGTGGAGCTTTGCCGGGCAATATTTTTTCCATAGCGATGTACTAAATTGGATCCTTGACTACAAACTTCTGTTGAAAAACTATCTCCATACGTCCTTCTTCCTTTGTTGTTTAAAGTCATAGTGTATGATCCTTCTAAGGGAATTTCAAGCAAAAATAAGTATTCAAGGTCTTGTTGTAAAGAGAGTCGATGCTGAAATAATAAAAAAAGCTCTAGGTTTGACCTCTAATTACGATTACGTCGTACAGTTTGGTCGGTTAGTGGTAGTGTTGCCTGTTCAATGGCCCAGGATACAGTTAGTGACGCAAGCACCACTCCGCTGGCTCGTAAATGTCGTGCGAATGAAGGCAAACGCTCTAGTCCAGAAAGTATTTCAAGCGGGTCGGGATGCTGGTAACAAAGAAAGAAGAAGGCGTTAGAAATAAAAGGTGGAGAAGGACTTGACTTCACTTGGTGTTTCCAATTGGCGTCAGTTGGCACAGAAGAGAAACGATTGGCCTGCTTTGTGGGCCTCGACTTTGTGGTTACAGGCGCCAATCAAGAAGAATAACAAGATATAAGTAACTATTTTAAGATTTATATTGCCCTACATTGTTGAATCTAAACTTTTACCTTTCAAGTAAATATTATTTAACAAACTCCCTTATTTTCTGTAAAACAAAGTAGTCAAATCAAATCCCTAGCCTGTGAGTGCATCAAAGGAAGACCATTTCCTGAGAGCGCCGTCCCCCCCGTGGTGATGTTAAGCATGACTAGAAAAATCCAGGATAGAAGATATTGCAGTCTACTTACTCATGCGGGGGGTAAAACACACAACTACTTAGTAAATAGCATACAAAAAAATAATACAAAAAAATGTATCCTTCTGTGAGCTCAGTGGTATCACACACAGCACGCCATTGCCGGTTGGTGACAAAGCTTTTAACAGCCTTCAATCTGAACTAAGGGAATATGCGGAACATGCGGAAATCACGCAGTTCGCTTTGTTTGTAAATTTTTTTAGTACTCTTTCACTACTTTTATATAAATAAACTACTACAATGATTTTTATTCCCATTTTGTCTTTTACTATTCTTTCTTCTACTTTGATTTGATTTGGTCTTTGTTGTAATTGCAGTTGTCATTCACCTTGCCGTTTTGTTGACTAAAGGACTCACAATTCACTATCCATCCATATGGCCTGCTTAGGCGTAATTAATTTCGTTGTCATGGCGGCGCACGTAATCCTTAGACACTTTTGTGTATGCGTGTGTGTACTGATGTACACATACATATTTGTGTGTGAATGAATATTCGTAGCACAACTTAAAGCAAAACTATATGTAAACAACAATATGTAAAACTTTGTTAGTGAGGCTTTCGAGCTACAACCAGCGAACTGCTAGCGGTAGAATTGAATTGCCCAAGTATAAACGCCCACTGTGCTCTACTGGTCTTTTACAGTTAGATATATGAACAAGAGCTTGTTGGCATATTGTCACTTGGGTGGGCGTCTATGTGCAAAGTTTTAACATATCAACCGATGCTTGTTCATAGGAATGTATGTATATACCTACATTAGGGTGTCCCACAATTTAATATTCCAGCCGACTTCTAAGTTTTCCATTAATTTTATATGGGAAAAATATTTTTTTTTCTAGAAATGCTATAAAATTTTTAAAAATAAAGACTGTTTGATAGAATAAAAATATTTGACTTTGAAATTTAAAAAAAAAAAAAATATTTTGATACAAATTTAACTTAAAAATTTGCCAACTATTTTTTCATAAGCGTTTATCGCATCTCTTATATACAAAAATTTGTTTTTAGCGTGTAGTTTCTAAATAAAAATATTTTTATTCGATCCAAAAAAATAATTTTTGAAAATTGTACAGCAATTCTAGGAAAGCAATGTATGTTCTCCATATAAAATATATGGGATTTGAGCCCCGGAAGCACGGTTTAATATTAACCGATTTAAAAAAAAAAAACAAAAAATCGGGTCTCCTTATTTTCCATCTAAATATGTATCTACGATGTCCATACACACTCGTACATATATAAATCTGTATCAACATATCGTGTATGTATATGAAAATGTTAAAATCGTTTGTTCGGCAGGCAAAAACTCGAAAACGGCTTGAGCGATTTGAGCAATCCCTTTGTTCGCTATAAATTTCGCATGATTTACAAGCATGTGTAAAAAAATGGAGTGCCCTCACCTGCTTTAAAATTTTTGATTAATTATATGGATAAAATATATTACAATTTGGGTATGAAACTAAGGAGGTTTTGAGAAAGCGTAACTGAAAAAATATTTTTTAAAAGGGCTGCCACATGTTTCTCAAATTTAATCCAATTAAAGGTAAATAACATATTATTACACCATAAAATTATATTACACTATAGGTACCAGACTAAAAGGGCTTGATAAAACTTGATTTCCAAAAATTTTTGCAGATTGTTGCCACCTGTTCGAAAAATTTAATTTAATTCATAAGGTAAATGAAATGTTACAAAATGTGTGTATTAAAATAAAGTGGCTTAGGAAGGCTTATTGTTTAGATAAATGAAATCTTACAATTTCGGTATCCAACGAAAGGTATTTACGAAATCTTTGGTTAAAAAAAAATATTTTTCAATAGTGTTGTCTGTCGCCTAACTAAAAAGTTAAAACTAAAAATTTAAAATTAAGTAAATGAAATAATAGAACTGATTTATTATCAAATGAATTGTTCAAAAATTCTTTGATCTCAATATTTTTCAAAAAGGTACTAATTTTTAAGCTGAGGATTGAAATGTTAATTACGAAGTGTTTACGGAACAAAAAATATTAAAAAAGCTAGTCATAAAAACGGAAAAAATATTAAAAACTCAAATGAAAGCTGTTTAAAAAGTCCTTGATGGAAACTTAACATTGTTGTCACCAATTTATTTTTAATATGGTCTAATCAATAAAACTTTTAATATAAATAATTACGTTTGGGATGGCCAAAGTCTGGCACGCATGTTACAAAGGTAGACAATTTGTGGAATTTGGCGTTGGGTTTTTAATTATAAAATATCTGTTATTCTTTTAAGGCAGGTTAATTATAGAAGTGTAATCTAATAATAATAAATTGGCGCTTACACAAATGTTAGTGGTCGGCCGAGCTTATTCTCGGCCAAGCGTTATCTACAATACTTAAAAAAACTTACGGCGTTTTCTTTTCTACCGAATGATGTTGCTTTCTCATTGCCCTCTGTGCGCAAGTATCAAGATCTTCTAGTTATTCCTCCGGCTAAGAACAGTGTTGTATTCGAGCCCTTCTATGGATCTCCTAGAGAACACATATATCCATTTATAAATAATCAAAGGCTTGCTAAAGCCTTGAATAAAATAAGTGTGCAGGTAGTTCGTCGTCGCCTATCCGCTTAGCGAGTTTGGACTCCATATCCCGACCTTCCTTCACTGAACGTACTTGCCCCTGCCTGAATCTCCACAGATGAGGACGACTTGAAGTTGGTCGCAGGCGATGTTTTGTCGATGATTATTCTTCATAAGGCAAATGGGTTTGTAACCAATTGATTTTGGCTCCCTTTTGCTCTTGTATAAGGTGAATTTGTCCTTGGACTTTTATGCTTGACTTCTTCCGACACCCGCACCAATTGTTTGGTGTGGTTTTTAGTTTTTGCTTTGCGGGTAATCCTTTCTCTGTTCCCGCGAATATGATCACAACGCCTCGCGTTTTGTAAACGCCAAAGTAGAGTCGGTTTTATACAACCATCAACCAACCTTTTCCGCAAGTGGGTAGGGCCGTCGGTGTGGGCATTGAATAATTTAGCCAGTAGCTAGATCTTCAGATGTAACGCTGTACGCAGTAGACTTCTTAGTCACGCAATTGGATGGATTGGATGATATGTTTCGATGCAGCTAAGTAGGCAGGGAGACACTGAAGACCATCTCTGGGTGAATTTTTTATGAAATTTCCCCTTAAGAGGGATGAAACCATTTTGAGAGTTAGGGCGATAAAACGTTGCAGAAAAATTGCGTCTCTAAATTGTACGCCTTCCCCCCTATAATGACGTCGCAAAAATAGGCATTCAAAGGTCTTTTATTTGGATAATTGGTTTCTTTTCAAATTAACTACATAAATTCATAAATATCCAAAATGCATCGCAGCAAAAAAACTTTCGCAACATGTTGCATGAGCGTGAGAAATGTTGCTGCAGCACTCAATCTAGTCTCTCCCACACGCACGCACGTACAACACACAAAACGCCATGCAATACAAACAAATTCATCTCCTCGATTGAATACAAAAGACTGCCACGTGCTGTTGAGACAACAAACAAATAATATGTTGCATGCCACACCAAATTTACGATAATAACGAGCCATGATACAAACAGAGCGCGCATGTTGCCGGCTGTGCGACGTTGCCAGGAGAGAGTGAAAATGCGCAAGGTGGAGTGCGTGCACTCTCTCGCTCACAATTGCAATGTTTTGAAAATTTGCTTGTGCTTCCAAGTCACATTTTTTTTTTTTTTTTACGAGGAGGAAGCATCGAAAGCCTATACCCGTCAGTGTGGGACTTTAACCCGAACTAAACCTCCTACTGTCCGAGTACCGAACCCCCCGGTACCACCGTCAAGTATTTCGGCGAGAGGCGGTTGAGCACTAGGCTCGCACGTTCGTTCCAGTCGGTTGTACTCAGTCCTGGGCTACGCCTAGTAGGCTTTGCCACGTCTTGTTTAAGGATAATTACCCTTTTTTAACTATTTATTCATTTATCTCTTAGATACAACTTATTATTTTCGCTTTTATAGACAGTAAGAGCAAAAACTTTAAAATGCCTTATGCGACGAGTTTCAAGCCTGCATACGTATGTATATTGCCTTTGCGGTTTGAACGGTCTAGGTTCCAATCCGCACCAACGCCCCGTGTGGACGAAATTCGAAACTGCACTTTATTTGCGGCTGGAACGCCCTAGGTTCCAGTCCGCGCCTATTTTCGATTGCAAAAATTTTTCGAGGTTGCCACTTGGGCGGCTGGAACGCCCTAGGTTCCAGTCCGCGCATATTTATCGATTTCAAAATTTTCGAGATTGCCACCTGAGCGGCTGGAACGCCCTAGGTTCCA
>NW_023458686.1:12574-16444 GCF_013731165.1 Rhagoletis pomonella
GAGATTGCCACCTGAGCGGCTGGAACGCCCTAGGTTCCAGTCCGCGCATGCGCTTTAATTGTTAGATTTCATGTTCAAGGTGCGGTCTGAAAGCACAACTTTCTAAGCCGCACTGCTCGAGCGGCTGGAACGGCCTAGGATCCAGTCCGTGCCTACGCTTTGGTTGGTGAACATCATAGTTTAGTTCCAGTCCGCGGCTATGCTAAGAGTTGGCTTAAGCACGGCTGATACGCCGCTGTCTCTCTAGGTCCCCCAGTTCCTTCAAAATCGAAGTTAGTGTATCGCTGGTTGATGCCCATTCGCTGGTTCCTTTCACCATATAGTCGACTACTGACTGTGGCGTAAACACCCCTCCAACGGCAAGTTTAAGTTGGTTCATCTGCCGATGGAAACGAGGGCACTCAAAGAATACGTGGTGGACATCTTCTTCCATGCCACTTAGACAGAAGTCGCAGTACGGGTCGTGCTCATGTTTGAATTTAAACAGGTATGCCTTAAAACAGCCATGACCACTCAAGAACTGGCTCAGATAAAAATCTACTTCGCCATGCGTTCTATTAAGCCAGGATACCAGGTTTGGTATGCAGCGATATGTCCAACGACCTTTAGTCGTACTATTCCACCTGTTTTGCCACTCCGTAACGCTGCTTTGCCGGGCTTGATGTCGGTATAATTGAGTTAGAGTACGCCGCGTGGATGCACGGACCGTCGATTCTCTTGCTAGTATATCTACGGGTATCATACTGCCGATTACGAAAGCTGCTTCGTCCGACACTGTTCTGAAGGCGCTGCAAACTCGGAGCGCGCATAAACGGTATGTTGAGTTGACTCCGCGGAAGTATGATGGACAGTGTGCGGCGTTTGACCAAATTAGGGCCGCATACAGTATTTGGCTTTTAACCACGCTCGCTAAGAGTAAACGCCTGCGCTGTTTCGGTCCTCGCGTATTAAGCATTATTCGCGATAGTCCCGTGATTGTTGAAGGTGCTTTCTCTCTCACATAGCTCAGGTGGGCGCTGAAAGTAAGACGCTTGTCTAGCACCACTCCCAGGTATTTAATTGTGGGTTTCGTCGTGATGGTGTGGTCGCCAATTTTTAGCGCTACCTCCTCTAGTTTCTTACAACTCGAGATAAGTATTGCTTCTGTTTGTTGCTCGGCTAGCTTCAGGCTGAAGGTATTTAACCAGCTATTAATCACGCCGACTGATGATGATACCTTTTCGCATATGACATCAAGCAGTTTCGCAGACACTACTACCGTAATGTCGTCTGCAAAACCCACTATGGATGATCCGGCAATTCGGTACGGAGATCTCCATCATACATAATGTTCCATAGCAAGGGGCCTAGTACGGATCCTTGTGGAACGCCACCTGTTATCTCAGCCCGTTGCAGGCCCTCCTCCGTTTCGTACCACAACACTCGCGAATGGAAATAACTTCGTATTAGTCTCCGAAGATAATAAGAAATGCCAATGCTCTCCAGTCTATCGAGTACTTTAGCCCAGTTGGCAGAGTTGAACGCGTTCTTTACGTCTAAGGTAACAATAACGAGTATTCTTTTGCTCCTCCCAGCCACCGTGTACCGCTTGTTGCATCCCGTGCTAACTTAATGACTTCTGATACCGCATTCACAGTGGATTTCCCTTTTCTAAACCCGAATTGGTTTGCCGATATACCGCCTTTCTCTTGGACTTCCCTGTCGAGACGTTTAGCTAAAATATGCTCCAAGATTTTACCTGCTGTGTCTAGCAGACAAATAGGCCGAAAACTTGAGGGATCATCCAGAGGTTTACCCGGCTTAGGTATTAAAACCAGCTTTTGCCTCTTCCAAATTTGAGGGAAAGTTCCATTCGTGAAACACTCATTAAAAACTTGTAGGAATAAGGAAGCGCACTGGTGGACTGCAAGCTTAAGAGCTATGTTGGGTACGCCATCGGGGCCAGAAGCTTTCTTTACTTCCACCTTCGATGTTGCGAGTGTGATTTCTTCTTCCTTTACAGGGTCAACAACACTCAACGGCTCGCCATCCATAGTGGACACTAACGGTCTCTGTACAGGAAATAGTGTCCCCACGACGGACTTTAGGTATGCAGCGTTTGTCGGGTTCATGTTTCTGCCTTTCAGCTTTTTTGAGATAATTTTGTAAGCCGAGCCGCAAGGATTCCGTTCAGCATCATCGCAGAGCTCTAAGAAGCATTGCCGTTTACTTTATTTAATTCCTTTCTTTAGTGCGTCGCGTGCACTCTTATAAGCCGCACGAAATACCACGAAGTTGTCTCTTTCCGCACTTGAAGCACGATTTGCCAAAATCGTCGCTGCTCCGACAGCCCTTGGATATGTGGTCGAACTCAAAACATTTGTAGCAGCGCTTTGGCTGTATTTTATGTCTTATTCGGCAGATAACCCAGCCAATTCTGATTTTACCTTGGCCTACTAGCTTATTGACAAAGCTCTCGGGTAGGAGTAAGGTTGCGGTCTGTGTGCTTCCGTACGCTTTTCGCATCGACCGGATATCGGATACTAGCACTTTAGTGGACCCACCCTGACCATTTAAAGCTAAGCACACCTCTTCGCTTGTCGTACCTTCGTCGATATCATGTATCTCTATATGAACCATTTCAGTTAGGGTCCTGACTTCTGCTTTACCTGCCAGTACTCCTTCGACTGCCTCTTGAAGTTTCGCAGTACTTAAGTCCTCAGACTTATTCAGCTAAAACAGGAGATCGCCACTAGCTGTTTTCCTGATCTTCCGCACAGTTTCGCTTAAACCCTTCAGGCTTTCCTCGCTCTTTACCATTTTCAAAATGTCAGCATAAGAACACTCTCCAGAGGATTTGACTACAATGGCGTCCGGGCGGGTTGGCTTTTTTCTCTGCCGTCTTTTCGGTTTCACAATAGTCCACTCCATATTTAAGTTGGCTGTGGTAACGTTGGAGCATAGCGACTGGTTATCGCCTTTTGGCTTCTGGGCCGCGTTGTCAGCAGTTGCTGGTTGATCACTGCTACGAGTTTGGCGATCGATTTTCTCTGCTTGTGCTCGAGGTGAGTTGACACGAATGCGTTTATCTTTCGGTTGTGGACGGTTCTCGGGTGTGGATTCGTTTTATCACCTTTGACTGGCCGGTCTGTTTGAGTCGATTTCACTGAAGTACTAACTGAGGTTCTTTCTGGATCATTACTCTCAACGATTTCGAAGAGCTTCGAGATGCTGGTCAGGACGTTTTTCATTTGCTGATTCACGTGCCTCTGGCTATCCATCATCTTCCTCAGTTCCCCAATCTTCTCCCCAATCATGCGGAGGGCGCCGTTGTACTTTTCAGTAGAGTTCTCGATTGATTGGATTCTCTGAGAGTCAGCCCCATTTACGCTTTCTATGCGTGCTGCTGGTGACCCTGCAGAATCCTCCACGTTATTTGAACTCGGGACATCCGTATTGTCACTGGCTGGTCGTCTGGCCAGTAACGTGTTACGTACGGGAGATCGTTGGGTCACTCCGCTCCGCTGGAAGGGGCTATTAGCCCCGGACGGGGGTTGGATCTCGGTGCCTAGGTTTTGCTTCCGTTTATCCATTTTTATTACTTCCTCACCACGGGGTGAGTAAGTGACAGTACACTTAGCACCACCTTTGTACTTTTTCGTAGCCGGAAATACAGGTAATTATTTTGATATACTTTATTTTTAATTTCTTATTTTAGTTTAATTTATTTATAAAGATTATTTGCTGTAGCGGCTTACTTCCGTTAAATTTACTATTTTATTTGGTTAAATTAAGTTTTCTTTAATTTATTTATTTAATTTAATTCAATATAATTTAATTTACCTTAATTTAATATCATTTAATTTAGTTAATTTGATTTAATTTAACTTT
>NW_023458686.1:31444-46424 GCF_013731165.1 Rhagoletis pomonella
TTTTTTCGTTAAGGCATACTGGTACACATACATACATACATTCATACGTATGTCTTCAAATGACTACAAATGTGCTATATTTATTAAAGTACATATATTCTCGTATATACAATATACTACATATTCTTACATACATATATACATATGTACGAATGTATATTTGTGCGTACGCATATTGCACTTATAAGAACAATGAAGCGAATTTAGTAGACATTTAATTGGTACAAATAAAAAGAAGCACTTGTAAACAGCTACATACCACCCACATAAAATACTCTAGACATGTGATATGAAGCTGTTGTACATATAGTATGTGAGCAAATCCACACATACATAAATTTTATATAGTATGTGATAAAGCCACAAAAACATCTGCCATAGTGCTTTAAGTTAGTGGAGCATGTGAGTAAGTACTCGCTCTCACCGGCTGGTCAGTTGCCTGGCATAATCCGATTAACGCTGAAGTACAATTTTATGGCACTCTGTAACATATGACCGACCAAAAGAAGCCCGCCCCCATTGGCTTGTGGTGATGTGAAGTTGAGGTAGAGTAGAAACATGGGCAATAGACCATAACACCACAAAAAAAGTTCGCCATACAAAGTCGAGTCGAAAGTATTCTTGCCAGGCAATTTCAAAATAAATTATTATTTTTTGGCTGAGCCTAGGGGTCGCCTTTTTATGTTTTTCGGTGCCACCCTTGTTTATAGATTCGGCTATAAAATAATGTTTTTTCGAAAAATTTTCCTTTCCAAATTACTTTAGACTCGAAGGTGTGCGACGAACTGCTTTGGTACGGTCTAATGAACAACTTCATTAATAAAAAACTTAGAAAGCTAACTCGTTTGGTAAAAAATACATACACGTATTTATACACTAGATATAATAGCAAATACCCGGCAAGCTTCGCTGCACCTTAAAAATATTTTTGCTCCCATCCAAAACATGTTTAGATCATATTATTTTGAAGGTATGTTTGTATGTAGATCATTGGTAAAATATCGAATTTAGGTATGATCGAAATCAAATGTTGTTTTCGTAGTTTTATTCCCAAGAACGTTTCAAAACCAAAACCGAAATGAGAATAAAACTGTCGAGAACGTTCTCAATAACAACAAAATTCTGCGGAATGTTCCCAAAGAGAACAAAATGCGAACAATATTTTCGGTAATATTTTTAAGTGAACAAAATAGGAGCAAAAGTCTCCAGAACGTTTTGGCAAAGAACAAAACGGGAACAAAAGTCTATGGAGCTTTCTCTCGAACAACAATTCGGGAACTTAAGTCTTCGAAACTTTCCGACAGAAAACGAAACTGCAACAAATCTTCTCGGAACTATTCAGTAGGAGTAGAGGCGAGAACAAAATTTTTCCCAAAGCGCTCCATTAGTTGGAAATGTTTGAATATTAAAATTACTAACAAAAAAAATTTAAAGATATTTATGCAAATTAAGTAACGAAAGACACAAACTTTTCTTGCACAGAAAATGTAAAATTGTTTCATGGATGGGGCAGTTCAACCTAATAATGAAATATCTGGAAGTTGAATTGATCCAGCTTTCCACTGAAAGGATTTTTCATCCCAACACGCAGAGACGCAGAACGTAAAGTTCTCAAAACTTGTTTACTTGTTTTGTTCTCTAGCAGAGCGTACCCCAGACTTTGGTTCTTATTTTATTATCGATACTTTCGTTCTTAATTAGTTCTCATTGGAAACGCTCCAGAAGGTTTCGTTCATTTCATTCATTTTGTTCCCGTTCCAACTCCGCTCAATACTTTTGTTCCCATTTGGCTCTTCTGTGGGAACTAAACCAAAACTGGAACGCGTTCTCAGTCCCTGCTTTCTGCTGAACCATCTATTTATAATCTTATAACTCGAGTCTACATATCGCATCCTCTTCGCAAAATTACGTTAATTCTATATTTGCCATTTTGGAAATTGTGCACTAAAAATATTCCTTTCCCATATTCTAAAAAATAGTTCTTCGCGTTTTCTGATACTATACATATCAAAACTACATTTTGCCAAAATAAATATCATTCGGGCTCTATCTATACCTTAGTATAGAAACACCCTATAAAATTTGGGTATTCACATTGTCGTAAACTTTAAACGGCTAAAAAGATATATGGGGGTTCGCGAGGTGTGGATTTTCGAAATGTTACTAAAGAATTGGTTGTGGTATCAAGTCAACTAAATATTTATTTAAGCGCCTAGGTTTACGGCATAAAACAATGCGACACTTACCACATCGTTGTGAATAACCAAAATATTTTAGTTCCTTTACAGAGTTTCGTGCCAAACTGGAGATTGAACGAAATTGAGTTATGGCCTTAAGTTTCTATAGTAAGGATATATAGAAATTAATGTCTTTCTGTTTGCACTATAGGGACCTTCTCATCCTTTCATCCGGTTCTGAATTTGAGAAGAATCGGTCTTTAAATAAAAATATTCTAGCTATCTCGATCCCAGCGCCACCAGAACAATAAGCTTCCTTTATTTAGTAAGAATTTATAATGAACTAAGGAGTAAAGCGCGAATGGTCACCGTAGCCATAGTGCACTGTATTCGTGAAGTCCATTCTGCGATTTCGTTAATGCTATTAATAAGTTTTAGAACTACACACAAACATAAGTAAATATCGATAGCTTGCAACTTCTGCTTGTCTCTGTTCAGCTCATTTGTTCTTGCCCACTTTGTCCTTGGCAAATCGTATAAACCCACGCGACACCTCAACGAACTAGGAATATTAATGCGCTTATATGTATGTATATAAGTTCATTGAAGGACATAAGCTGCAAACTTTGTGTTGACTAATTTTTGCTTGATAGTATGTATGTAAACATATTTTTACACACATCTGTAAGTACATATATAGGTATGTAGTTTTTTGTACATATCTACGTAAATAAGGCATGACGAAAAATTAAATAATTTCCTTTGATATATTATCTACCAGCCGTCGACCAATTGTTTTGTCCTCACTCTACTTTTCTCTGCTTCCTTAATTTGCTTTTCTTATTTGCGTTGACACATAATAATGCAATTAAGTCACTTCAGTCATAACGCGACTAAATGATATATACTTGAACGTACAAAGTGAAGTCATATGCACACATACTTAAGCAAGTATTTATTATTTAAGTATAAAAAACAGGCAAAAAGAAAGAGTAATATTTAAACTCCCATAAGACACGCGTACACATTTCTTTTGCAAAAAAAAATTTTTCTTTTTTTTATATCCTCTTAATTGCAGTGAAAAAGTGTAATAAAATTGCAATTAAATTATTTATGTGCATTGTTTTTCATTTCCGGCCTTTCGCTTTGTGAAAATTACTCACCAGACAAGCCCTTTGTTTTGCATTTTTTGTATTTTTTTTTGTATTTTACATGTTCTGCTTGCCTTAGCCATTTAAAAAATTCACGTGTTCATGCCAATGTAAGTAAAATCCAATAAATCTGAGACTAGTTTCCTTCGGTATGGTTTTGTTCTCATTACGGTTTTGGGTTTGAAGCGCTCTTGGTAACAAAACTATGAGAACGGCATTTAGTTACGATCATACCTTTTTTTTCAATCAGGAGGAGATGCTTCGCCAAATACTAACATATTGTGAAAGCGCCAATCTATTATTATTATTTGTTTCTTACGAGACTCATAGTAAAACTTAGCAAAAATTTGTTTCCTAGAATATTTTAACTCCATAACTCATAAAACTTTTACGCAGCAAAGAAGAAAATTGTAAGTGCATAATGTTTTATGAAAAATATTAGTTTTTCTCCAATAAGTGGAAACTATAACTCTCTTTAAAAAATATGTGCAATGGAGCAGAAGCCTAGCAGGTTTTGAAAACCACTTATAAATATTTACGTTGAGTTGACTTTGGTCTCGGGTCCTTATATAACTCTTCCCCTGATGAAGATGAAGATGAAACGGTGACCACGTTTGTTTTCAATATGGCGTCGATTTCCCAGCCCCTGAGTTCCGATCAAGACTAGGCTTGCAGTATTAAAAAATCAACAAGTAAAGTAGTCTAGGCTCGGGCGAGGCCCAATATTAAATACCCGGAGCACACTCAGTACGCTTTTTCACCTTTCTGAAAACTACCGCTACATAGTAAACAGGGCTAGTTCTTCCTCAATTTTGTAAATTACCTTCAATAGTTGCTAATTTATCGCAAATTTCGTATTTCTGTAAATTACCGCTATATGGGGTCAGAGCCGGTGTATTATCCGATTTCAAAAATTCTCAACCTTTTCCAAAAGTTTAGAATATTTTCATAAAAATTTACGTTTGAAATTGTCGTAAGAAATAGTATTTTCAAAAGGATGGAATTTTTAAAATGGGATACAGAAACCGGTTTTTAGGCATTTTCCTACGGTCAAGCGATTTATCACCAGTAGTGTCAGAAATTTAAAAGCAGATAAAATTTATCCAGCTTAGAACTCATCGCTATACCGGAGGTTTGCACGCGCGCCCCTATCAACATATCCGCGGCAACCGCCGGTCGTATACAGAACCATTCCACCCATAATTCCCTTCCACGTTTCAACACTGCATTGCAGCGAAATCATGCATAAATAAATTTCGCACTTCATGCTATTTAAATTATTAAAAAATTACATTTAATTTCAATTTTCGTAATTTTCTGACGCCGCCATCAATAAACCAGTAAAACCACCTGAATTTCCAGCTGTCACTAGAGGCAAATACTTTCGTATGCCTACCCACCCACTAACACATTGCCAATGGCGATATCACTTCACATCTGGCTGAAGTGTTGCTTTGCGGCAATTATGGCACCTGCTACAAAATGCAATCACGCATACATACATATTTCTGTGCTGCACTTTTCCTACGCTCATTTTCTGACTCCCATTTGCGTTTTTGTTGTTGCCACACCCACACATTTGCACTTCATTGCATTTTTCACTTTCATTTGTTTTTGTGCCACCTGAATTGCATTGCAATGAGTTTGCAACAAATTTTGTGGTTGTTGTGCTTTTATGTAGGTTTTTTATTTGCGTCAAGTTGAATGCAATTCCGATTGCAATTGAAATGAAAAATATAAAAAATGAATTGGAATGAAAAGCCTCAAAGCCTCATTTCCCATTTGTGCATCTAATTAGAAGGCGTGGAAATTGAGTCAGCGGAAAGTGGAGTAACTTGGGTTTTGTTTCCTTTTATTTATAATTTTCTTTGATTTAATTTTCGAAATTAGGTTGGAGTTGAAAATAGAACGAAAGAATTGAATGGTACCGTGTGTGAATTGCGCGGAAGTATTTTTGTAATTGTGAAGTCTTTTGTCAATAATGCCTATTCGGTTTTCAGACTGATAACATATTTTCCATATTGAGGTTTTTGCTAAAATAAAGCATATATCGGTAAACATCGGTATTTTTTCGGATAACCAGGCGCTCACTAGGGCTCTGTAATAATTACTTTGAGTCGAATGGAATAATTACGCCTTTAGCCTGAAGACATATGTATGTATGGGTCTAATGAAAACAAAAGCCTAACGACATATCTCGGAGTGAGTTGGGACTGGATATTTTAAAGTTCATATGCTTCTTCGTCGTATTGAGTCCCAGATTCTATAGCATGGATTGAACACGACTAATGAAAAGCAGAAGAGACTCCAAACCAGCGGAGTACGCGGATGGTTATGGTCTTCTCACTGACAAAAACGAACTACAATTGTAACTCAAAGAGATAAAGAGAGTTTAAAAGCACCGGTGTTTGTTCTCAACACATTTCTGCCAAAAGCCTCATGCGTAATCCCTCCAAAGCGGTGCAGAAGCACAAAAATTGTTCCGCCGTGTCATCTATTTCAAGGCAGTAAGAGCAAACAGGGCAACCGTTTGCTGATCACAGTTGCTTGTTTTTGCTACTAGAGGTGGCCATTAAGCAATCGGATAAGATATCAGCTCGAGAAAGTCAACCTGTGACGTTTGCTTCGATGGCCAAGATGGAAGTTCTGTAATTGGTTGCGGTTCGAGCAATATCTGGTCTCATTATCAGTTGAGTCGCCTGACACTCGGAGTATAACATGTTCGTAACGGTTTACAAAATAACTTAGTGCAAATTTGAGTGCCCAAGGCAGTTTTTATATAGTTAAAAAAACGGTTAATGCTTTCCTCATGTAAATCAGACAATTTTTGCCTAGCTCCACAGCGCACCACCACCCATTTATTTGAAGCGTACAAGTTGCAATGTGCTATCTTGTACTGCCTGCTCTCATCCAGATCCTAGGAGAAGACACATAAAGGCTTGGTGACCAGTTCTGATTTCATTTTGGTTTTAGGTCATTCCGACCGTATACCTCGAAATATAATTGGAAAGACTTCTGAAGCATTGTAAGCCTCAGACCGTCGTCAATATTAAGTCTGACAGATCATGAAACAGGTATTGCTGAAACATCTTCGTCTCAGGTTGATAAACGCTAGGCAGAAAAAATCCAATCATCAAGTGATGAAAGGGTCTGGACGTCTCCTTATCTCACCTGCGTCTTCTACCCATCTTTTATTTTCCGGTTAAATGTATTGTGTACTAAACTAATATTAAGAAGATGCGACACTGAAAGCAATACATTGTGGCGCCTTTGTTATGTGAAAAATATCTACCTACTACATTGGTTTAAAATCACCATACTGTGAAGCTATCAACTGAAGATTTGTTTGAAAACCTAACCTTGGTCCTTTCCAGTGGTTGGTCGAAGCAAATCGTTCCCGTCCAAATTCATGACTTAAGTTATGTAGTAGGTTAGCCACAATCTCACAGAC
The DNA here is from genome assembly GCF_013731165.1 of Rhagoletis pomonella. Lineage (NCBI taxonomy): Eukaryota > Metazoa > Arthropoda > Insecta > Diptera > Tephritidae > Rhagoletis > Rhagoletis pomonella. Next base: position 38,224 of record NW_023458686.1, read on the forward strand.
CCTGCTGGATTCTTTCACCAGAAGTTAGCTAACTTTCAAAGCTGAGACATCCAGAACTTAAATTTCTTGTGCTACTGAGATATTCGGGCCCGATCTGTTGCGAGCTACCTCCTCAGCCATTTCGTTGCTGAGACAACAGCAGTATATCTTCCGCTAGCCAGACCAGTGCAACGATATACCCGCCAACCAAATCCATAAACTAATCTCTTATTATTTTATTAGAAGCGTGGCCAATTGCCTTAGGGTGCGTTCACACAGAAAGCCGAGCGGCGCCGAGCGAGGAAAGGTGGATCGAAGCGAATATGTTGGTGTTCACGATGAACGAAGCTGTGCGGAGCTTTTTGCATTTAATCGGTCGTAAAGAAATTAGAAAATTTATCTTCAGTGCAGTGCGGCTAAAGTATTTGTTCAATTTGTTTCAATTGCTTTTTCGAAAAAATAAGAGTACCGTTATTCTCTTCATGATCCAATAATCGAATCTAAACCACATTAGTATGAAACCACCTCTGAGGTAGCACCTTTCCTATAAAAAAAAATTATAGAAATCGATTAACGTGGTCCAAAGTTATGCGGTACTATACATTTAAAGTATTCCGACGAATTGGTAACCTCCTCATTTTTTTAAGTCGGTTAAAAATGCTTCGCATTCAGCTTCAAAACGATTCCGAAAAAGCTTGCTGTATGAACACTTTCATATGGACAGTAATTTAAAAGCTCGCAACGGCTTCGCTCGGCTCGGGGGGGGGGGGCAAAAAATGTTGATGATAATGCTGAGATGGATTGGTTGACTCAACTGGGCAGGGAGCTTGTATGCTGCCGGCAGTCTACTACGACAGTATTTCGGGGACCAAATACGCGGAATATTATTTGAGTTGTTTTCTTTTTTTGATGAGTTTTCTTTAAAATCTCTCGCCGCTTTCTTTGCCTGTTTGCTCGCTGACTGGCTGCTTGTGCGGTGGCCTGGGCGTTGAAGTAGAAAAAATCAAAGTTAATTGAAGTTTAATTCCTGGGTATTAGTGGAACTTTCAATGAATTTCAACGAAATAACATGAATTTCATTCTAACGGTTTAAAACAAAAAAGAGCGAACCCAAAAGAAAAAAAACAACGCCAGAAAATCGACAGTCATTCATTTTCACATCGAAGCGCAGCGTAAAGTTGAAAGACGAAAAGAAAAAGTGACAAGCGATGTTTTGAGCTCTTGGCTGCCTTTTCGCTGTTTTTTTTTTCACTGCGTTGGTCGTCCGTCCGCACGAAAATTCCGCAACAAGCGCTGTTATTAAAAAATATTCGACAGCTATTTTAAATTGGAACATGAAATACGAGCGCAAATATTTTCGACAAATGAAGCAGCGGCAGAAGGGAAAAGACCAACAACATTTGCATCATTTATTTGCCCCTGTTGCGTAGTAAGCGCCACGCAAAACAGGATTACAAGACATTTGCATGTCTTTTTTCCTGACACCCTCTACTCGCTGCAAGTGAAAGTTTACTCCACTTGTCATTTGCCCTTTTCCTAGCGCTGCTGGCCATCATTCTACTGACTCGAATGTAAATACGTATATTCCAGCGTTTGCTACTCCCCTCCTCTCACTTTCCTCGTTCGCTTTAATTTCACTTAGCTCTGTCTGGCGCCTGTCGACCAGCCGTCCAACTGCCGCTTGGGTGAAAGTTTTGTCACTTTGTTGTTGCATATTTTCAGCCGCACTCTCCCGGCTTACTCTCTTGTGACAGTTGTTTCGCCAACTGTCTGTTCGCCTGTCTACCCGCTGAAGCGAAGTGCGAGTGAAAATGAAATTAAAAATTTTCGCGCCATTGCTGGTTCCTGTTTTTTTCTTCTTGTCGTTATTAGTGTTGTTGTTTGTTTGTACTGCAGTTACTTATTTGTTTTCTGCGTATTTTAAATCTTCCTATGCTCCTAAATTTTTAAATTGCCAACTTTTCTTTCCCTCTCTTTTTTCGTTTAACTCGCTTCTGGGCAGTTAAAAATATTTTGTCGGCTGTCAGCGTTTAATGAGTTTAAAACGAAATTAATTTGCGCGTAAAACCATGACAAATGAACCCAAAATGAGTCATGAAAGTGAACGTTGCAGTCACTTACAGCGGTCAAAAAAAATATTCGCCAAGTGATATTTTTTACAATATTCAAAATGCTTTCAATCTTAACTCGTTTTCGATAATTTTCAAATCAATATAGCTCATTTCAGCGACTTGAAAGTTTCACTTTATTATACTGAAATTGAAGGGGTTACAAAACTGCATACCGGAACTTTTTCAAGAAATTCTGTTTAAAAGCTTTGAAATTTTGATGAACATTTTTTTAAGTTTGATTAATTTTTACGAGTTTTTATGAATCTTGTACAAAGTTGATTTATATTTTTTTTCTTATATAATGAGCTATATTTTAAATGAAAATGATCGAAAACGAGTTATGATGCTAAGTACTTTGAATATTGTAAAAAATATCACTTTCCGAATACTACTTTTGACCGCTGTAGATGTTTGGCGAAAAAAGGAACAGAAAGGCTAGCACCCTATAATTGTAAGTAGTTGTGGGCAATGTTGATGATGGAAGTACGAAATTATTTAAATTTTTATTTCCGCGAAAATTCATTTCAGGTTCAATACTTAGTTCGAAAAGATATCTAGAGTATTAAATATGTATGTAGAAATCCAATGTACAGTTCAAGCCAGTATTAATTAGAATTAATATATTTTTTATTTAAACTGCGCCTTAAAATTATTTTTGTTTTGACACTCCCTTTCAAAACTCTTGTGCCTTTAAAGAGCTTTATGAAGTGAGATTTTCAAACAAATGTGGGTGTTAGTTAATATATTTCCGAATGTAGGTAATGTAACGACTCTCTCATGAGAATTTAGTTTATAGTGTTTTTCATCGAGTCTACATATTGGGTACTATTTTCAAGGGTGAACTAATTCAACAATTATTCGAACAACCCTCCTGAAAAATATTTTCGGCAGCAAACTTTTCTAAACCTCTTCAGTTTGATACTCATATTGCAATATTTAATTTATCTTGGCAATTAAACAAAATAGAAATTTTCAAACAGGTGGCAACCCTCCACCAAAATAATATAGGCTGTAAGCCTTCTGAAATGTCTTTCATTTCACAGCCTTATTGCAATATTTACTTCATCTTATCTTTACTTAAACTGCTATTTTCCTACAGGTGGCAACTCTCTAATTTGTTTTCTTTCTAGAAATACATCGGTGAAAACTGTATTCAATTCCATACATTAGTTTTAGAGTAATGCGGGTACAAATATACAGGCAGCCAGACAGGCAAAAATTCTAAAAATTATTGACTGGGCTTCTGTTGCTCTACTATACATTTTTCTTTAATATCAATGATGTACAGACATCTGCCTGGTACATACATTTATTATGTGTATAAATAAGATATATTTTTTTGTATGTCCACACACTTTGAAGGTCAATTAAAAAAATATATAAATACGATAATATAAAAAATATATTATTCCAATTTTTTTTGGTTAGGTTTTAGAAACAATGTCGCGATACACATTTGGAGGCTTTCTTTGCAGCTCTTGCCAGTATATCTGGAGGAGTTCCTTTAGTTCTTACAGGGTTCGAGATAAATCATTTTCGGATCAGGAACACTCCCGGTTGATTTAGTCTCAAACTTTGACAGTTAAGTAATAATAAAGCCAATTTGAAACACCAAAGGATAAAGTAACGGCAAATAGTGTGTAAATAAAATGCCTACTAAAAGACCCGATGCTTTTTGCGCCAAAAAATATTAGCCTTTGAGTTTGGCCAATATTGTTACAATATTGTTGTTATAAAACTGCATATCCAAAAATTTTCTAAACATTCTAAGTATGTACTCGTGTAAAGAGCGAAATTTTGAATGAACTTTGTAAACTTTTTTCATTTTTGTACAAACACGTATTTATCTGGTTTTGTTATAAGTACATAGAATGAACTAAATTTGTAAGAAAATAATAAACATAAAATGTGAAAAAAATAAATAGCCAAAATTTTTCAAAATATGTCTGTCGTATAGTTATGAAAAGCACTATATGTACATCCAAATCTATCAAGATACTCCCTCCTGTATCATTCTACGTTCATGTCTTAACCGTTTGGAGTTTTTTGGATGCTGATCTTATACTTTTAGAATCCAAAACTTAAATATTTTCATATCGCCATACATAATAAATCATTATTTCCACGATTTGACTACATTGCCTTTAAATTTTCTAAAAAAAATAATTTATAAATAGAGAAAAAAAATATCCCATAATTTCTGTAGGTACACATTAAACCAAATTTATTTTAGTGGCATTCATTTGTCATGCAACTTAAACTGCCCACAAATATTTCAAGTATTTTACGCAATTCAACGATTTGAAAAACAATTCCTTACAGTACCGTTAAACCCATTTAATTTAGGCGAATTCAGAGAACAAATCAGTTAAAAGTGTACACTCGCCATACACACACCCAAATCCTTGCCACAATCAACATTAAACTCCATCAAAGCATTGCTTGCGGCTGTCGAGTGGTAACCGAAATCATTTGGCATTCATGGAATTTTTCATTAATTTACAATTTTCCTCAGTGAGAATAGCCGCAAGCAAATTGTTTCGCCGCCCACATCCCTTCGCCGCCGCAATCCTTTCGCTGCAACGGCACATTCATTCATTACATTCCATTCATTACATTACGATTTTATTTTCATTTTGATTTTCATTCGCCTACTCTTTATATCAACTTTCGTGCATGCCAAAGTGTATTTGTTGTTACTTCATTCTCATTGTTGTTCATTTGCACGTTCATATGGCAGGAGTACAGTTCGAAGGAGCAGCGTGGCGAGGACGTACACTCGTACATATGCACGTATGTATGTCGATTACCCAAAATAAGGCGCAACTATTGTTTTGGCAACTACAAAAACGAATAGAGCGAAAGTTTTCATATAAATTACTGTTGGTTTATTCACTCTTTGCTTGAACGCCTAAATGTAGGCATAGATTTCTAACGGAGTGACGTAGAGCAATTTGTTGTCATCAAGCTTGTCATCGACATCATCAATGTCACCACAGCTGTCATTTTCATTAACCTTATTGCCATTGTTGTTTTTGGCGTGTTCGTCATTGACATTACCTCATTGCCGTATTGTATTTTGTGTCGGAGCAACACTTTCTTTACTCGATACCAAGGCACATTAAACAGGTAGTATCAGTAGAGCAAAAACAACATTTGCGTGTATTTTGTTGTTGCTTCTGGTATCGAAAGTGTCAACAACTGTTCTGAATTTTTTCTTCTAAATCAAAGCGTGCCATGTGAAATACAAAAAATTATAAAAAATAAAAAATTGAAATTGGAAAAAATAAAAATTGATGCAACTTTCTTTCCTAGTAAATTTGTTTGCTTCTCGAAGCATTGATCCATCCTTTGCAAGGCCCAGTAATCAGCGGTCGTGCTGCCGAGTTGGGCGAACGTTCCAAAAGCTGCTATTCAATCGCTTGTTTTGTATGGAAAAAGGTTTCACAAGCAAATGGATTTTAACAACTTATAATTTTCGTGAGAAAAAATTAAAAATATTTGACATTTTCGAGACCAAATAATTTGAAAATAAATCAAATCAGCTGCTCTACTGATACTACCTGTTCAATGTACCTTGCTCGATACCTTTGCTTGAATGTTATATCGTATTTTACGTTTTGTTTTTGTTTAATTTTTTTTCGGACGCCCTCCTTTTCGGGTATCGCATGGAAGTCGCAATTAAATCAAAAGAATTCGCTGTCAAGTTCACTGAGCCATTTGTGGCATGCAAACGTTATTTGCCGCCATAGATGTAAAGCCTTTTCTGCGATTGCTTCCACTCCTCCGCCGCAACTCCCTTTCGTGTTTGTCTGTCTATCGTCCCACTTTGGGCCTTGCTCACGCCTCTAATAAGCATTAGCTCAATTTTGTTATGTGCTTTTATTTATTTAATACACAGCAGTTGTTGTTGTTGCTACTGTTGCTGTTGTTGTCCCCAATGTGTTTTAAGAAATGCGTAAATAAGCAATGGAAATTGGGTCAAAGGGCTTGCAAGTTGCTTTACAGCTATTCCTGTATTGTTGCTTTTATTGTTATACTATTTTCTTAGTTTTATTTTTGCTTGTTTTTCTAAGCTTTTTCTTCTAACTCAAGCATAAGTATTTACAGTGGCAGCCTTTGGCTTTCGCTCTGTTTGACTTTGCATACTTTCAGGCGTGCAAGAGTACAATAGTCCTTATTTGATTTCGCGCAACATTTTATACTCCTTACTTAACGGAATGGGCGTGTTGTAGTCGTTTATTTGCCATACTTAAGACTTCCTTCCTTTTTCATTTTCTTACTAATCTAATTTTTCCTTAATTTGTAAATGTGTTAAGTGCGTTTAAATTAATGTGCAAATGTCATGAAAATGGCATATATAACTAAAAGCGAGAAATAATTAGTGTAAACAAGTAAGTTTTAGGGGATTTTTTTCTCGATTTTGAAAATTCATTGGGCAAAATTGGTACAATGTATTTAAGTGAAAGTATTGTACATCGCTAGAGAAACTACTCGCCTTTGGAGGTCAAGACACACTGTCAATTTTTGATACCTTTAAGGGTGTTCTGCTTCGATCGAAGCAAAATGGTAGTATAATGGGGCGAAGTCTAGGCTTTACGGCGGTTAGGGCTTCTCATTCGGTGCCTGGCTGCCAATTCGTGCCGTTTTTTCACAATCGCTCGCTTCAATGGCATCAGTTGTTGTCTGTAGAGAACGCCATCGACAATCTGACCATTTTTCCGAAGCTCATGATGCCGGATTACCTTCTAGTCCCACCAAATACAAAGCATTAACTTGCTGTCATGGATATTTGGTTTTGGCGTCGATGGTCCGGGTTCGCCGTGCTTGCCATACGCCTTCCGGCGCACCGTCTGGTACAATACGAAAACGAAACTGGGTTTTAGTTGGAGTATTTGCCATAATTTTATATAGTGTTTTTTTTAAGAGGCTTCCCTGAGGAGCCCTGTAGTCGGAGGAGAAATATAGTTAGGTCATTGAATTCTTTGGTCTTTGCATTTCCAAGGTATAATTTTTTTGTACCAGCCTCTAATTAAAATTTTCTATAAAATTTTTTAGATTTTCTGGGGCAAACCGCGGTCCAATATGCATCAATTCAGGAAAAATCGAATGTCGATTCTCGAATTTTTTTAATCGATTTAAAAACGGCATCTCTAGTCGAAACCAGCAGGTACACATACTAGGCTGAAATTGATGGGGCATGCTCTCCGTAAGCCTTACATATCAGTCGATAACTTTCTGTTGCACTTTTCGTCAGATGGAAGCCAGGTACAAATGCTTCCCGCGAATGGAGGTTTGTAGGCTCAAAATATAACAAAGTCGTCGCACGAAAAAAATATGATTTTAAGATTTTGATGAAATTACACATATGTACTATAAAATGTGGTTAAAAGGTGACGCTTTAACATGAAGTTAGCTGCAACATTATGCGTATGGGATGGCGTCCCAGTAGTGGACCAATGTAAACCTATATATATCGTTTTCAATTTATTTCTTCAATTAGGATCAAATAACTCAAAGTTGATGGGAAGAATGTCAAAAAGAATTATGTCATTTTCCATAAGATTTTCGAAAATATATGTATGTTGCCAAGTTTTTATTTTGACTTGACTTTGAATTTTAATAATTTTATGGAGGGAGCGGCGGGAGTTTCACCACCAAACTCACTCAACATCCTCAACCCCCTTGGGTGTGCCAATGCATACATGTTCACATTTCCACGTCCTTTTATTTTCTTTTGAATATCTTCATCCATAATCTTTATTGTAACTCAACAAAAGCACAAAAAGTTCCATTTACATTTGAAATCTTTACTCGCCTGCCGCTTTTCTAGCTTTAACTCATACATCCCAGCAAAAAATCGGTAATCGCTTTTAGTGGTAACGTGTTCTAGAAGGCATAGCGTTATAATGCCTTCGAATTTTTCCGCTTCTTTAGGCATTGCCGGTAATGCAAAGTAGAATGTCCAACAATATTTTATTTATTTCGCTTCTTTGTTTGATTTCGGGGAATGCAAAGTAGAATGTCCTATAATATTTCTTTTTTAATTCGTTTCTTTGCTTCCTTTCCGGAAATGCAAAGTAGAATGTCCTACAATATTTTATTTGTCTC
>NW_023458686.1:46434-65402 GCF_013731165.1 Rhagoletis pomonella
TGTCTCGCTTCTTTGCTTCATTTCAGGGAATGCAAAGTAGAATGTCCCAAAATTTTTTTTTTATTTCGCTTCTTTGCTTCATTTCGGAGAATGCAAGTAGAATGCTGCATCGTAGTCAGCTGAAAAATAGAATGAATACCCAAAAATTCTTTTTCTACCGTTACTTTCTGTGGAAATTTGTCTCGCATAAAAATCATGTTTTGCTTTGTTCAATTTGCAGCGAATTTGAAGTCAGTCAATGAAGTGAAGTACAAGAGTGAGGAAGTACAATTTTAAGCTTAGTTAAATATGCATGTATGTACATACCGATTTTTAAGAAAATCTAAATACCTAAATAAATACATATGTATGTATAAAAGCTGATTTATAAAAATTTTAATTAATTTTAATCTTTTAAGACATTTTCTGATTTCAATTTAATATAAATAAGTATGTACTTATCTAAGCATTCTACATTAGTTTCTCTGTAAGGCATTCTTTGTTCGCTTCTCTGGATTCTGTTTATCCATGCGTTCTCCCTTCGTTTGAAGGTAATGCTGCGGGTAAGGGCTTACCTCCAATGACATGCCCATGTTAAAATAAGGCCTTCTTGAAGCGAAAGGGTAAGCGATTCCCATCGCCTAGCTCGTTTCCACTTTCGTTTCTGTGGTAATCGTGTTTTTTGCTGGGATAAATCAGTGGACCTTAACGGCCTGCATAAATATTTACATATGTACATACATACTTACATTATTTCATCTTTCTCTGAACTAAACACAAAAAATCTTGGCAAATATGATTTTTGTTCTTTTCTTGATTTTATTTCATTTTTTTATTTTGCTCTATTTTAAACACCTGGCCGAGCCTCGCCAATAGCAGTGGTGTCATAGTGCTTCAACAGCATAAATAAGAAAATAAAGGAAACTTTCATTTGTGGCAACTCGACCGTGGCTGTAAGCAAGTGTTTACTTTTACTTTACTATCTTTGAGCATCAATTCTTATGTAGAAATTTATTTTATTTTTAATCGTATCTGGCAGGTTATTTGGTATAAGTGTGTGTGAGCTGCCATGATTTTAGTAATTTTAGAAATTGAAGTTTTCTTAAACAGATTTTTTTTTATGCCAATTTTTTGTAGAAATGTTTATGAGTAGGATTAGGAATAAGCCCTGTGAACTTTAGATCAAGAGTTCAGCGGTGTAGGATTTGTTGAACGATTGAACAAAAATGATGCCACTTTAAACTTCTTTTAAAGGGGGATTTAATCCAAAGAGGATTTCGTGGTAGGAATGCGCCTTTGGAAACACTGCCAAGCAGCGCAGTCTCCAAATCACCATTTCCTAAACTAAATTAAACGAAACGAGATTTCAGAAAGCAGAGATGAAAATAACTTCAAAGCTAAGCTAAGCCTCTTCGCCTGTATGTAAGACTCAAGTTGGATATTAATGGAAAAAAAAAAAAAATATTTCCTAGTTTTAACTAAACTTTGCTTAACCTCTTTGATTTGTTTCGACAATCCTGAAGCGTTTGTGTCCTTCCTCTTTTTTCTGTTTATACTTCTTTCTATTTGATTTTATTTAAAATTTTGGGTTACTTAGTTGCGTTCAGTCCCATTTCGGCCAATGGCATACTTGCGTCTTAAGACCTTTGGTATTGTTACAGACATAAGTAGTTTGTATTCATATCCAAAAAAGAGTGTCCCTTTCCTTCTGTATGCGTTTCTTTGGTTTAAAGTTTCCTTTTTCCTACACTTTATCAAACGAATTTTTTTTCTACTCTAACACCTGCAACATTTCCTTTTCAAATCAAGGCTCAAAACCAAAAATCGCATTTATATGCTTTATTTAAAGCAATGATTTGGCGCCTACATTTTTTGCACAGTTTGCAAAAAAAAAAGGTATCACAATGGGTTTTATTTTGCTAATACCGCCTTTTCATGTCGAACGCACTCATATTTATTTACTTTTGAAGTGCTTTCTTATTTATTTTATTTTTTTCACGTTATATATCCACCTTTTCCGCCGCCCTTACATCATTTTTAACCTTTTTTTGTTACTTTTATTTTACAACGAGTTTTTGCTTAATTTTTTTTACTTAAATATATGGTATGTATGCATTTTTTGTTTTGTGAAAAAGGTTGCCAACCCATAAGGCATATGCGTGCCAGAAAATTTTATGGCTATTTAAGGTGTAGTAAAATCACAATGCGGGTGTCCATTTATCTTTTAGTGCGGAAAATTGGCAGCATTAAGTTTTTACGGCCTTTTTTCTGTAGCTACGTCAGTCGATGGTGTGTTGACCTTAATTTTGTTTACTTTTTGGAAGCAATTTCCATTGCTTAAATTATTTGCAATGCAGCAATTTGATTAAATGCAACATTTTGATCGTAAAATTTAAGGTTTTAGTGAAAAGTTAGCAAAAATTTAAAAATTTTGGCATCTAACATAAATTGTAAACACTTTGAAAAAAGCAAGTGTTTAGTATTTAAGTTTTTATTTGAAGAATGATTTTTCGATTTTTATTGAATATTTAACTTAGCATTAAAACATCACAGCTCAAAAATTTTAACTTACTCAATACCTTTCTTTCTTATTCATTTCAGGTAAACGCTGTCTTTGATAACTTTTTTACCCTTAAGTAAGTATTTACACATGTTTGTCAAAATTGGTAATATTCATGGCATGATCTTAGTAACGATCAATGATCCCAGAACACTTCTTAACTACTAGTACAAACAATAAAAGTTCAAATAGTTACAAGAAAAAACTGCGCTCTACAGCGCAACTGCTTATTCAGTGCATTGCTCTTTAATCCAACCAGGAAACATCAGTGGTTATCGTTAACTTTGGGCCCGTCCTTTATCACGGAATGCCTCACCCCCTCATCCATAATATAGCTTGCCTGATCAAAGCAATATCTTTAGGTTTATTTGAAAATAATGAGCTATGGGACAGTTCAGGACATTCTTCATAAAATTTGTTTTTTTGGTGGAACTTGGACAGATTTAAACCAATTGGCGTAGCGGTGCGGCCTACATAAAAAAAAGTAAGTGCGCGTAGGCCACATTGAAGAAGTGAGACTTAGGTACGTTTCATGTCTAGTTTGTCTCACGTGATGTGAAGCCAAATAATGCGATGCGATGCGATGTGATGTGATAGGATGGCATGTCATGTGCTGTAATATCATGCCATGTGATGTCATGTTGTATGATGTCATATCATGTGATGTCATATGATGTGATAACTTATTATGTGATTTAATGTGATCTGACGTTATATAATGTGATCACGTGAAATGTGCCGATTGTTATATCGATAACAATGTCGATAACTGTATCAAAAAATACACCGATAATAATATTGATAAACATGTCGTAAAAAATAAAACGATTGCAAAAATCGATTAATTTATCCATAAATATATCTATAACTAGATCAATTATTATATCGATTACAATATGGACTATTTTATCGATAGCAATATCGACCTTCATCCTCATATTTTTCTTCTTATATATCTTTATTTTTACATATTCCACTTCACCTTTGCCTTAAAGTGTTTAAACTTACCTTGATCTTCACTTTCGCCTTTATCATTACGCATCTTTGTTTTTGGTTTTGTTTTTACTTTTGCCGTTATCCTTTTCTTCATCTATTTACTTACTAACCTTTACTTTCATTCCTGTATTGGTCTTAATCTAAATCTTCTTCTTAAGCCGCTTATTAGGACGTTTTTGTTAAATTAATACCATTTGTATACATTTAAGAAGCATTTGTTTCCGTTGCAACCATTTCCATCCAAACCATTTCCGTATGCATAATTTTCGGTGAATTTGCCAAGTTACTCCCCATCAATCAACCGCCGCTAAAAAAATTTCACTTAAGAAGCCTACAAAACATAAAACCAAACACATAGGAGGCTGTGATGTTCAATACTCAGGCGATACTCGTCCTTCAAAGTGTATTGATATATAGGACTGCAATCAATAAGACCACCCAGATTTTTAGAGCTACTCAGCCCTCTCGTCACTACCAAAGTCTTCATGATCTCTTAATTATTACAAGATAACCATGGCGTGGATTTCTTGTTTGCACGGTACACTTTTGCAACCGCTCACTAATCTCTAACCGTTGTCCATGGCGCGCTTAATGTCGCCTGGTTGACCGACATTACTTTTATTGCGGCACCGTTAGTGCTTCTTCGATGAAATTCGCAGGAAAATAGTTCATCTCCACAGCAGGTCTTCTGTGTATTCTTTGGAGGGACCATAGGAAGGCTGTGAACTTGATAGAATCCTTTAAGCTCCACGTAACAATCACCAGGTGAGACTTTTACAGTTTTGATGTTATTTTGAGTCTAAGGCCTGCCTAACTGTCCGATAAGATATTTATTCTGACCTCATAAGTCATTTTCAAAGTCTCAACGAATGATATTAAGAACCCCAAATTACCCCTTTTACATCCACTCTTTATGCTTGCCTTTTTTCTCAAATGCAAAGGACCTACCACTTTGTATCAAGGGCGGAAAATAATCAGTATTTTTTGAATTTTAACAAAAAAGTCAACAAGTTGTAATCATCGTAAAACAGTTTTATATATACTGCTATATTTGTATTCGTCCGTCCTACTGTAATTTACAATGATTTTTATTTTTCGAGTTTAACCAATAATGAGTAAAGATAATAATTAATATTTAAGCTTTACTTTTCACTCAAAGGGAATTATTATTACTCGATTTTTACGTTCTTGATCAAAAATAATGATTACACTGGTCCACAAAAAAAATCGATGAAAGGTTCCTTTGACCAAACCTAGTCTATCATATGTTTTTGGGGTCGCTGAACACGAATCTAAAGTCCGTTTTGCTCCATCACGTCTAGATTTTTTCCTAACCTCAAAAAACACCTCGGATTTTCTCTGTCACGTAAAATCCGAGATGTTTTTTGAGGTTAGAAAAAAATCCAAATGACGTGATTGGGGCTAACAGACCTCGGATTCGCATTCAGGGCGTCAAATAATATAGGGGTAGAGGTTTGGTTCAATATGCAAAAACTTTTTTTTTTGGTAAACCCGTATAATTGTTATTTTTAAGCGAAAAGATAAAAATTATAGAATAATGATTAAATATTGATTTAAATTATTTTACTCATAATGATTACCGGTCCTGCTTTGTATGGTAACGTTAGAGCTTCCTTACAGTGAAGTTTGCATGTTTACTGTAATGCCTACCCAGACCAAACGACAAAGCTCTATAGGTATGGCGTTATAATCAGTTTTCTTGAAGTATCACTTCAGTCAGCACATAAAAGCTTGCATTTGAATCGGATTCGAATGGGAAATAAACCGAGCCATCTCACGTTCATAAATTATGGTTATCATCCCTCAAACGTATATAGTTATTACGCAAATATCTCTCGGCAAGCTTATTGCCAGTATATATAAGTTCACTCTTTTAGTAGTTAAATACGCCAACTGAATGCTAGGTTGATATGTACTATAACTAAATAACTACTATTATGTTTTCGAACAAAATTTCAACAAATAGTTTAATACATTCACTTTTACACTTCTGAAGTTCAGACACTCAAAAATCCATTAACAATTCAAAATTTCATTGCACACTTTTAGTACGAAAATAAACGCCAACATTGTTGGTCGCTGAAAAGTTAAGGTAGTAACATTAAAATATTTTCCAGTTTTTTGTTTCGTGCAACATTTCGACGTAGAAAACTTTTCGAATACGCTGCACTCTCATGTTGCCACAATAATTTGCACCGCCACAAAAATTACAACTGTAAAAACAAAAACAAAACATATGTGCTGTAAACCAGAAGAGTATAAAGCTTATAAAAAGGAAGAAAATGCTTAATCGTATAAATATTTTGAAGCTTATGTGTCGGTAAATACATATGTACCGATTGCTATGCCGCACATGAAAATATATACAATGTAAGTACAGTGAAACCTCTCCTAACGGACACCTCTATTAGACGGACACCTCCCTTGGGCGGACATTTTTTCCTATACCAAGTTTTAAGTATAAATTTCGGAACAAATTACTCTCTCTTAAGCGGACACTCTCTTGGCCGGACGCGGACAGTTATTTTGCATAAAATTGACACAAAAACTCTATTGGGCGGACGCGAACCTGTTATCGACGGACATTAAGATTTCTTCTCATAACAAATCAAACAAAAACCTCGGTTGAGCGGACGCGAACTCCTCAAAGGCGGACTACTAAATGGAAAAAGGGGACTTCCCGCACAAAATGTTATTGTTATGCACACATTAAGTTTGGTTTGCGCAATGGTTTAGGTTCGTTATTTGAATTGTCAGAAACCCTTGGAGACTGATAAAAACATGAAAACTATTGATGAAAAAGGTACTGACACTGAAAAAAATTAAAAATAAAACTTACGTCAATCGACAATTTCCCAGTCCAGTGAATCCATGATTTTATGTAGTTTATGGGCTAAAATGTAATATTTATTTTTATTTTGTTATTACTTAACATGTACTTACGCACATAAATGAAATGTGCACTTTTGAAAAAATACATGCACATTTTTGTTTGAACGATGTAATATCAATATCTTTTATTCAAATAAGGAATAGTGAATATTCAATTAATTAAAACATTAAAAAGTTCTAAAATAGGCTTCCCCTCCATTAAGCGGACACTTCTCTTGGGCGGACAAAAAATGACTGACGGTGAGTGTCCGCCCAAGGGAGGTTTCACTGTATTTGCGCTCAACAGGAGTGGGTACAATAAATTGCTTTGCGTTTTATGTTCTTTTTTTTTGAATTTTCTTTTTGGCGGTACACCCTGTAAAATTACATTAAATGCGACCGCATGTATGTATGTATGTACGTATGTTTGCTCGGCAATCATATCTGCCCTGATCTCTGTATGTCTTTCAACCCAGTGGGGAAAAGCTGTACTGTAAGGCTACTTTAACTTTAAAGTATTCGAGAATATTATCTTACCTTTGAGGTTACGCCTGACTTTTTTAAAAACATCGAAATACTAAGCGCCACAAGAAGCAAATAACGCCCTAGGGTCGGCTGCTTTACATGATAGGTAGGTGTTTTAATAAAATAAACTTTGAACTATAAAAAAAAACAAATTGAAGTAAAATAAAATATGTATATAAATAAAAAAAAACTGAAAAACTATATATATAAAAAAAAAAAATATGAAAAATGTTTGGAAATCGCTCGGTCCGAGGATCGAACCTGGGTTCCACCGAGTTTTAGTACGCAGTTGTCATCAATAGGCTAACGCGGACGCCAAGCTTGTTTTATTTGCTTACTTGCACAGTAGACAACGGCTGGCCCTTTTGGTCAGTGTTGTCATCGAAAATTCTCCTGATCCGCATTAATTTCGAGGATTAGCTGCAGAACTAAATCCCCAATACAATTTCGAATTCGAACGACGCTGTCGTCTGTCTATGCTTTCATCGACTAAGGGGGAATGTTTTAATAAAGTGTAACGAAAATATTCGCTGAATAAGTTCGAAATCGCAAAACATAATCCATGCAAAACTCAATGAATTTTTCATAAGAAAACAGTAATTTCCCAAACTAGTGCATTTTCCTACAGGGCATTGAGGTTGCTGTCGAAACGCGCGCGTATTAACACTTTTGAGCAATTAACGGACACACAGCCTCAGATGAGCAGTGGCGCAAAGCTCACTCAGCGGCGCATTTATTACTTAGTAAATTTGTTTTTCTGTTTTTACATTTTTCCGAACTGCTGCTACACCGATGATAACCTGGCTTTTAGTTTACACTTTTCTTCATAAAGTATATACACACACATACATATATATGTACCTTTTAATTTTTTATTTTAAAAACGCCCAGCGTGCTTTATGTAACAGCCAGTGATTTGAATTCCTTTTTTAATGTGGGTTGGCAGTATGATGCAACATTTCAGCACATTCCGGCAACATTAGTTGAGCGCTTATACGTAGGTATATAAATTATAGATTAACACCTTACAAGTTCACATACGTAGTTGCGGACTTAAGCTCCGCCTGAAAATAGAGATGTAAAAAAAAATTATTATGGACGAAAGCATATTCGATTAAAAGGTCCCGACAGTTCACAATAGTGAGTGTTTTTTATGTGCTTAAAAGGGAAACTATTTATTTGAATTTGCATACTAATTTAGTTGATAAGAAAGGGCATTAACTCTTGGGCTATCCATCAGAGGCATGGTTTTAATATGCATTCATACACGTTGAATGGATGAATTACGATATTCCTTCTCACGGTTAAGTTTCCTTATTTTTTTTCACAGATAAAATTTACGTTTTTCCAGAGATCCATTAATTAGCTGTAAAACACCCTGAGAAATGCAAATGCGCTAGTTCGAGCATAATCGCTTTCACATGAATGCGACCTTGGCAACAGCTTTGATAAAGGAAGGAACCAATTCGATTTTATGAGATATCCTTCCATAACTTTTCTTTAATTTTTGTGTTATATAACACCGTGCAACAGTAAATTTTACACACAACAAAATGAATATATTCGCGAAACTATGTTTAAATTATAGTAAAACTGCGTACTTAGTTTTTCTCTCTGAAGTCAGCATTTTTTTAAAGGACTTTGAAATTTCAAAAAATTATTTAAAAAATTCAGTTCTATGTAGGATAACAGTAAGGGTATCGTATAAAGGAAAAAATTCTGTAGAATTATGAAATAATAAATTTTTTGGTGCATAAGGACGTGTGATTATGGAAAATGGCTTTAAAAAATGTTGTCCTTAAATAACCTTGGAAATTTGCAAAATTTTTATTTTTTAATGATTGTTTGAAGACTAATATATGCACGACTTCATCATCGAATTTCGTCCTGCAAACTTATCATCTTAAAAAGATAAAATTTATTAAAAGCGTATTTACAATACCTATTCGTCCTTGTAAACCAAAAAATTCTATTGTTTTTAAATTTTACAGAATTTTCTCTCACATTTGGCACCCATATTTTTATTCTACATTGCAATGATTTTTTAAATAATTTTTTGAATTATTTAATCATAAATATCTTTAAGATATCAAAGTCCTTTTGAAAAGAAATCCTGAGGTCAGAGTGAAAAACTAAAAACGCATATTTACTATATTTTCAGACAACTTCTGCTTTCATATCTTCCTATGCATCTTTCACAATTGTAGCCTGCAAGGCTTCATATTTAAGCAGAAAGCAAGTTCTCTGAGCTGTGAAGAGATTGAATGGATTAGAGACATACAATTTCCGTTCCGTTGAGGTTCTATAATCAAATAGCAGCATCACAGTTTTAGTGGTACAACCAGATGTTCATTTTTCCACATTTTCATCATGTGCATTTCAAACATACCGTGAACTACTAGCGTACATAGACACATACATACATATTTGCCTGCATGCGTACGAGTATGAACGAGTATGTACTACTAGCAGACATGTTCATCATACGACCTGTCGCCTTTCTATTATACTCGCGCTGAAGTTAACTATACGCCAAGTGGGTAGTTTAGCAGACTATTCACAAATAGGTTAGTGTTATGTGTTTTCGGTAAGCAGATTAAAAAAGAAAAAATGTAAAAAACCCCAATGTTTTTGGCTATGCTAAAATTTGTTGAATTTTAGTGAAATAAATTGCACAATGTGTAAAGGCAAACTTGTATTTTCTTAGGAACAGTTAAAATGAAAATCCTTTAACAAACTAGGTGAAAAACTGGAAACAACTTGATTCAATTCTGTTGTATATTTAAACTTTGTTTTATTTATTCTTAAATACATGCTTTTTTTGAATATTTGAGTATAATTTTATTCCATGAGTTGTTGCTAGCTTTATTTCTATGTATGTACATATCTTTCCGTAGATGTACATATGTTTTTATGAATATATATTTGTAAATATGTATGCAAATACATGTGCATACGCTCGTATAATGTATCTATGTTCTGACCATAGTAAATGTACATAAATAATAACAGTATGTATAGCATTTATTTTTATTAACAAATTTCAGTGAACAACAAAAATATAAATGGTTTCGTACTTGGCGTGTTTTTTGGTTAAATTGTTGATAAGATTTAACTGTTGTACCATAAAAAAATGCAATCAAATTCAATCGAGTATTCGGTGCGTAATAAAATTTAAATACAAAATATTTTGCTGTACTACACGTATTTGTTAACATTTAACTTGTTTTGGCAGTCGTATTTACTTATTGCAGGAGAAATATTTGAATGATGCGAACTAGAAAATACGCTTTAAAATTTTCATCAAAAAGTATGGTTCAATTTAAATACCTAAGACTGCTTTTAAAATTTACCATCATTTATTTATATGTACAAATTTATGTATGTATGTATATGTATAAATAACACGAAATACCGACATGCTTTTACTGCATTAATAAAAATGAAGAATGTCATTTTTGTATTTTAAACGGCATTCGATTGGAATTCAAAAGCTGGGATTACTTGTGCAGAAGCCTTTTTAATAGCAGCTACTGCAGAATTCCAGTAAAATGGCATGTATGTAAGTAAAAATTGAAAAAATATCTAAAATAATTTTTTTTTTTTAAGAAATAGCCTAAAACACGATTAATCAAACTAATAAGAGAAGGCAGCAAATATTGTCTCGGCAACAGCATAGCAAAGACAAACGCATACTCGTAGGCCCGGCGCGCCGTTATCCCTTCCATCAAAAATCATTTATCTTGCTTTCGACAGAAATCGATTGCAAAGCTGAGCAAAATAAGAAATTTTAAAACAAAAAGGACACGGCAAAGGAATAGTATAAATATCTCTGCATATTTGAGTATGACATTCGGAAAATTGGAAGGGTAAAAATATTGTATTTAAAAATAGAAGTATATAAGATTTTAGCAGGTGCATACATACATACTGTTCATAGGTGCAACTACTTTCTTCGAAGCTCCGTATGTTGCCATAGGTTGCACCAATGTATTTTCAGTGTAGGCCGAGAAAATAAATAAAGCCACGAAAAATTAATTCTTCGTCAAATATGTGTTTGATTTATTAATTATGTATGTATACACATATACAAATGTAAGGTGAATACGAAATATTACCTGTATGGTGTGTGATGAAGGGTGGTGGCTGATAGGCGACCGTTTTTTGATTGAATGATGGTTGTAAGAAATCGGGGGGTTTATTATACCTTACAAGTGAGAATACAGTATGCAGTGTTAAATATCTATTGTTTGCGTATTAAGTAGTGGAATCGATAGATAAACAAGAAGTGGGATTCGCAGTTGGTTTCACATGGAGAGAGAGTTGCTGGGTTATTCTTACACCCTACTCGGGACAAGAATTTCTCTGCACGTATGAGTGTAGACGCTGTGGATTGTATGTAATTTTGCGGGTTTTGAGAAAAAGTGGGATAGTTTAGGTTATAGAGAAGTGGAGTTTTGACTGAAAGTTGTAGTATTGTTGCCCAGTACCATGGAGTTGCGTATGGCGCTCAATTATTGCGGTTGTTGTGCCGCGCCTCCACTTCCTTTCTGCGGGTGTTGTTGCGAATTGGTCGTAGGTTGCGTTCGTACAACCAAATGTGCCTCTTTGGTGTGAGGACTTTTTACGAAAGGTAGCTTCAGTCCCTCCCCCGCCCAAAGAATTTGGCACTAATTTTCGCCATAGTTTTGGCGTTCCTGTGTTAAAATCTTTTTCTTTATTGAAAGTTTTGTTTTTTAGGTGGCCTTTTGAGGACGTAAGCCGCTTCTTTAATGAGACCGCATTAAAGAAAGATGCGCGTTTAGTGGTTAGGGATTTCGGCTCCGTCTGGCCAGTTACTATCCAGCCGAAGACGGTTTCTTGTGCAAGTAGAGTTCCTTTCCTTTGGATACCATTTAATATTATCTGGGCATAAATATCGCCGCCCAGGATAAGATCAACGTGTTCATTTCTGTAGAAGTTCTTGTCCGCTAATAGTAGGTCCGGAAACGCTTGCCTCGTCTTAGCCTTTACTTCGCAAGTCGGTAAGTTTCCGATGAGTTGCGGTAGAACTAGGACTTGCGTATTTATATTGATTGACGGGTCAATGGGTGACCGCAGTTGAACGACGCACGTTTCTTTTACTTGTGCAGAAACACTGTTGTTGATGCCTGATACCTGGGCACGCATTCTCTTTGATGGTAGGTTGATTTTGCGTTTAAGGCTTTCTGTTATAAAAGAGGCTTCTGATCCGGAGTCTATAAGTGCGCGGACTGTAAAGTTATTATTCTTGAAAAATATGTTAACACGCGCGGTTCCTAATAGAACCCCTTTGCTCGTATTGACGAAGCAAGCTTGCACGTTATTTGTATTTGTAGAGTCGCGTCTTGCTTGGGCTTGGGCGGAAGATTAGGCGATGTCGTCTGTAGAAAAGGAATTACTAGTTGGAAAGTTGCTTTTGGCGGAACCGTCTGGGAGTGGAGGAGCGTATGGTGCCTCAAGTGACATATTCTACAATTAAATGAGCTTTTGCACCTCGACACCACATGTCCGGAGGATAGACAGTTCAAGCAAGTGTTATTATTCTTTAGGAAGGAGATTCTATCGGCTGTTGCTAGGTTGAAAAATTCTTGGCAACTTGATAGCTTGTGCTCGTTGCTCTTACAGAAAGTGCATATTGCCTTGGGTACGCTTGCTTGGAATGGCTTCCATCTTTTTTGCTGACTTTCCATATGGTTGTTACTATTATGCGATAATGTAGTTGGGTAATTTTTACTGCCTCTAATGTCTGAAACGGTTTCTAGAGTTTGAAATCGTTGTGATAGAAATTTATCCATGTCTACCCACTTTGATATTTCAGTTTTGTTTTCAATTGTTTGCTCCCATAACGCTAATGTAGTTTCTGGTAACTTAGTCGAGCATAGATATGTAATAATTGCATCCCAGTTTGAGATGTCAATTTGATGACATTGTAAGGACGAGATGCAATTATTAATATCGCGCTGTAATTTTTTAATGGAGCTTCCACACTCATTCTCTACCGCCTCTAAGTTAAACAGAATCTTGAGTTGAGTATTTACCAGGATACGCTTATTTTCATACCTATCACTCTTCCATGCAGTTTGAAAGCCATCGTTAGTTAAGTGACATTTACTCACGATCTCTCTGGCCTCCCCCTCTGTTTTTTGGTTCAGGTGGAACAATTTTTCCACAGGGGTGAGGCGCTTGTTGCGTATATATATGGCCGTAAACATATCTCGGAAAGTCGGCCAAGAGAGATAGTCGCCTTTGAATACGTCCGTATCACACGGCGGTAGTTGAATATTATGTTCTCGGGCGGACATATCCTCTACATCATTGTCATTCTTTACTAACTTTGCATGGAGTTCTGCCATGTTAGACATGCAGCGCAGGTATACAGCATACGAACTTTTGTACTTAGGTTTCACAGTGGCGACTCCTGTGGCGTCTAACCTATCGGAATGTACTAGTTCCTCATACGCTGTCTTTACCTTCCTCCATATGGCTTTAAGTTCATCTTGCTGAATAGCAAGAGTGTACGTAGTGTGATCAGTTTGGGCCGTGTCATTGTAGTCGGCCTCAAACTCGGTGACAGCGTCTGCCAAGCGAATAAATTTATCCATGCTTTATGGGATGATTATGTAAAAAACTAAGAGGGGGTATGTGAATGACACCCTTTTACAAAGCTCTATGCGAAGCCAAGAAAAACCCCCCACAATCAAAGATTTTAAAACGAACAGTTTTAATTGATAACGTATCAGAATTATTATTATTTTTTTTTTTCTTGTACTGATATTTGAATTTACGTGTTTATATTTGCACTTATGTATGTATTTATTTGCAGAATATGGGCGCCACCCAACTCACATCAAAGTACAATTAAAGAATATAAATGTTTGAACGTGGACAAAAAGGTGTATATTTTGTTTGAGGTGTTATATCGCGCGAATAGTGATTTTGTGGTATTACAGCGATAAAGTGCTTCGAATCCGTGCAGAACCAAAATGCATTAATAAATGTGGTCAAGATCCTCGAAACTCAAGTGGTTGTTAGTGTGATGAGTTAGCAAATCAAACTATTTGTGACACGAAAAAAAGTGAAAGCCGATTCAATGTGCAACTAAATTGAATCTGTGCTTTGCAAATGTGGAAAAGTGTTTGAATTAGGAAATTTAATAGAAAATATGTGTGCCGAAGTTTAATTTGAGGCAATGGTTACACTAACAAGCCGCAATGAGTGTAATGTAAAAAGTGACCAAGCACTTGTGTAAGTTAATATGTTCACAATCGAGTATTGAATTGATTTATAATACACTGAATCCACAAAATCACTCGAGTTATATTTTTATTTTTATTTTTTTTTTTGTATTTGCGCGAAATATCGGATTTGAGCACTATCACAAATCGACGTATATGTATGTATATGTGCAAGAAAGTGCAGAAATGTTAACCACGTACCTTTGACAATCCTGTTGTTTATGACTTCAATGTGTGGTTATACGATCAGCTATATACATATGTATGTACCAGAGCTGTGTAATGATTGAATCAATTGAGTGTGCATTCTCATTTTTTTCGTTTAAAAAATGTGATTGTTTGATTTAAAAAATTTAACAACCACTCTTGAGATTGGTTACAAATTGCAAACACAAAATATGTAGTGTGTTATGGAATGGTTGATACCCATTCACATAGAGAATGTGAATGCAAAAAAAAAACTCAATCATGTATGATTGGACGTTTATGGGAATGCAATCTGTCATTATCATTCAGTACTAATACTATTTGTTGTATCAGGGTTGAAATTTTTGCACCCAAAATGTGAAACCAGAAGATTGCCATCTCCCTTAAAATAAGTAAACAAATAAATATTTGGTGCTAAAATATTTTTCTAAGTGTTTGGGCGAACTTCTGCTCAAACTTGAGGCATGAGTTCTGATTTTATAAGAAGAGTTTTCAAGGCAGAAATATACTCGAAGGTATGCCATCGCGTGCCGAAGGACGACTGCTATTTTGTGTTATGATCTGACCAGGTATTTAACCATGGTCCTATGGAGTGGAAGTACGCACATGTAATCACTCTGCTACGGCGGCCGCCGTAAGTACATGCTATACATATCGTCGTTTAAAGTACAAAACCGCGTATCAAGAAAATGCAAAACCGCGTAATTGCATAAATTATTTTCTAGAGAGTAAAGTCACCCATATTTCAAAATGGTTATCTTTTTTATAAAGCAAACGTATTTCTGGCTAGTATATTTCAGGACGAATGGATAAGAATTGAGCCAAGAGCTTTTGTGAGCAAATCCAATTTTTGGCAGCCAATGTCAATCACACGGTTTTGCAGAATGACGATACGCGGTTTTGTACTTTAAACGACGATATATATGTACACATATTAGATTATTTATTCTCAAAATGCATGAAAACTATAATATGCTTGCAAACAATTAATAACATTTTGTGATAAACAGTTTTACAAATGTATTTGCACTTCAAATTTGTATTTTAATAAAGTATTAATTAAATAAATTATTATTGTAAATTATTATTTTAATAAATAGATATAGAGATATTTATACTTGGCAACTCTTGGACTTTTCTTCATTTGTAACAAATGACAGATGTAAACAAAATAAAAAAATAATTGTATTTTTACAAATTTAAAGCAAACGGGCGTTCTTTACAAAAAAATGTAGTTAGTGATCGAATTGCGCATATTTTTTTTACAATATCAAGTGCCCACAAGAAGTGTTAAACCACTAAATAGCTTAAAAAACGCTTTCAAAAATTCGAAACGAGAGTGAAGTGCAGTGTTCAATTGTGATGGAAATTGCAGGCAAAATTTGTGCGTGTGTAATTAATGTTTTACTTATTTGAAGAAATGTTGCCCGTTGCCAAACCAAGACCCCCGCTTTCCCCTGGTGGTTACATAATACTTGAATAGCTCCTTAATTAACATGTGTTTGTTTTGAGCACGCACGGCCAGTTAAACAGGCATGTCTGAATCGATTTCCTTCATCATTCTTAGCAATTTGATGTGCATTTTTATTGTTATGTGTTGCAAACAGACATTTTAGGAACTAAATAGGTTCTAAAATCTCTGTACACAAGCGCACTTATTTTTAACAGTTTCCAGTTTATGTAATATTAATCAAAACAGCTTTTATTTATTTTATGTATTATGTGATTTCTGGAAGCGTCGAATACAAAAAAGGGCTGTGACTGGGTTTATGTAATTTGAAATTGTATTGATGATTACTAATAATAATAGAAACGCGCTTACATATCGACACAACTAAAAATTTCATATATCTCAGTAGAGCCAATTAAAGATTTTTTGTTTCGTAATTTAGCAATAATATGTCTTGGAACGTAATTATTCCGGATTATATGCAGTCATACTGTAAGCTTTCAAATTATGTATTTTTCTAAACCTGAAATTTTGAATTGTGCCGTTATTGCAGAGGACCATCGACATATGTTAGTGTTTGGCCGAGCTACTCCTCCGATTGTGGCATGCGCCTTGATGTTGTCGCACAAAGGGGAGGGACCTACAGTTTTACGCCGACTCCTGCCGGGGGCCGACCACTATTACAAAAAACATTTTCTTTTTTTTGTTGGCCGGAACTGGGCTCGGACGCTCACCCTGCGGAATGGTAGTGCGCACTTCTAACCACTACACCACAGCGATCGCTTAATTAATTTTAATCATTAATCGCGATTAACCATTTATTCGTTAATTTTTAGTCATTCATAGACTAACATTTTGTCGACAATACTCGCATAAGATAGTCCCAAATTTTCACAAAAGAGAAAAGTGATTTTCTTCAAAACTTTTGAATGACGTCTTGACTGAACTTACTAATTCGGAATTTCTACTATTACTTATAGAGTAGGCTATTCATAAAGTCTGGGTAATGAAATAAAAATTTTTCTATTATAAGTTCCATAAAAATAAGGAGACTTTTATTGTTTAATTTATTTTTTGCACATAAACTTGTATCTTGAACTTCTTTTTCCAAAAAGTGAGGATGTCAAAATTTCAATAGATATCGGATGTACGGTAATTTTCCAAAGAGATCTCCTAATAGATAAGTTCATGAAAACTATTCCAAACGAAAACTTAAAATTGTTAAAAAAAATAATAACTAAATTTAACTAATTTATATTAGAGGTTTGAAGTTTATCCCACTGTAAGTATGAAATCTTCAGCTATGTGTTTCCATTGTCACTATTTCGTAGCCATATCAACAGCCTGACAATTAAGAAGATTGTGACGTTTCATGCTACCATACGCAATATCTTAAATCCTTCAAATTTTATTATTAACCTTTTGTTTGTTAAAAACATTTTCTTCTTAGATTCGAAACTTGATCAAGCAAAATTGCCTTTGTTTTTGACTAAGAGATGCTCAATAAGCTCAGAATTGTAGTTCTCATTTGCATACATAACAATAAATTATTAATTTTTGTTTCACACCAACTCCAATATTGAATAGTAAAATATATTTTAATCTTACCCAAATAAACAACGATTTAGTTCAATGGTCAATCATACATAGAGTATAGGGTGGTAATGTGTTAAAGTTTTAAAGTTTTTAAACGTAAAATGACGGCTAATACCTTTTTAAGCGTTTTGTAATTTAACCAAAACTCATTAGCATCCACTCAAGCAAGGAATTATTTACTTTTCAACATGCATTAGCAGAATGCACTTCTCTTTTGTTTACAATTTGGTTGTCAAACACACTACATCGGATCTTTTGACACATTTACCAGAATTTACCACCAGGTAGCTTCTGACAAAGAGATGACCTTACTTACTCTCTTATTTGTCCTCTCAGTTGCCAGAAAACCAAGTATGATTTCCGGTAAAATCTGGAAATTCTGGTAAAAAATGGTAATTTCGCACTCATGCGGGTTCACAACTAAATAATATTGGGAATACTTTTGAGGTGTTTGAAGAGGGTTGCGACCTGTTTGAAACTAAATTTATTTATAATAATCATATTTTGGCCTTGACACTTTTGCTACGTTTTGGCCGAGCTTCTCCTCCGATTTGTAGCGTGCGCCTTTGCTGTCACACAAATGGGAGGGACCTACAAACTTACGCCGACGCCGAACGGCGATACAATTTTTATGATGAGCTATTTTTTTATTAAAGACACTAAGATTTTTAAAATATTTTCACTAAAATTTTATCAACCTAAATGTTAAACTTATGCGAAGTAGTTATCTAATTTAATGTAAATTTTAAACATTTTCAAGATAAAACATGAATTATATTTAAAACGTAAATTTTAATACAACTGTTTTATATATAATCCCAAACATATGATATAAAATCCCCTCTACCAAAAAACTTAAATTGGGTAACGCCGGTTTGAATTTTTACAATTGAGCAATTGTCAAAAATCTTCCTTTTTATCAAAAAGTTATTTACCAGGGTGTCTTTGAACTAATGATTGGTACTGAGTTAAAGAATGCACACACATAAAAGATTGCAGCCTTTTCAATACTCATTCAGTGTTAAACCTTTTTTTGATTGGGCATTGGTTTTTTCAATCTTGCTATGAATATGTTGATGTGTGAATTCATAACTGCTTTGAGAGAATGGAAAATTCAAAAATTTTAAACCTCAATCGTAAGCGAAGAATAAGTAATGAAAACTGGATAGAAAAAAAAATTGTTGATTTAAAATTGAAAATGATTTCACACTTACACAGCTCTGGTATGTACATATGTGAATACGGAGTTCTTTTGAAAATTGAAAATGATTGCGGCAAGTGGTGGTGCTCCAGTTGTTGTGGCAAAGCGATCTGCGCAGTGTAAAAATGGTGATCCAATCAATGTATTTATGAATAAGTTGTGAATAAGTGCTCTTTGTGAAAATTTCAGTGGACTGTATTATAGTATGCTGGCTGTTTGTATTTCCTGGCGAAGATGGACCATGTTCATAGGTGCAACTACTTTCTTCGAAGCTCCGTATGTTGCCATAGGTTGCACCAATGTATT
>NW_023458686.1:85402-96517 GCF_013731165.1 Rhagoletis pomonella
TGGTACACCCATTGCATTATTTTGAGTTTAGGGTGGAGGCCTAAACAGACGTGAAATCAAATAAATTTTTCCTAAGAAGTAATCACATTTTAAAGTTCAATTTTGGGTTTTTCCCCCTTTTTTATTATTTATTCGTATTATCTAAAAAGGTAAGAGCCGGATCGAAAAAATAACTCTCCTAGTGTATTCAGCGGCCTCGAAAGCACATTATAAGATCTTAGAAAATTTAAATTTCCAGAGGAATTGCGGGTGCGCACGGATTGAAGGACGAGTAATTTTAAGCAATACAAAAATCGACTTGAGCGACCTCTAAATTTGAATATTTTTTTAAAATCAAGTTATGTACTTTCATTTTTTAACAAAAGGAACACAAATTTGCGTGAGCACTGAATAATATTGAAAAAAAGGAATTTGTGGACCACTCTAATGTAAAGTAATGTAATGTAATGTAAAGTAAGTATGTAAAGGAAAATATGTTGAAGTAGTGTAAACAGAAGAAGCGGTAAGGGCAGACAGCTGGACGTAAATAGAAATGCAGAGTATCCCAAGGGAATACCTGTACGCTTACAAAAGTAATATCTCCAGATACCTACGGACATACGTACATACATACATATGTATGTACCTACTAATCCATACACCTTCATATATGTATGAAGTAAGTTCTTATGACTGACATGGTCACAGGCACAATCACACATTTGGTGGGAAATGTTGAAGCAGAAAAACAATGGTTTGTGTCAAAAAACTAGAGACTTTCATGTGCTTGGCTGCAAGTACATATATGTATGTGTGCAAGTGCTTGTTTGTGAAAAAGTGAATGTACTGAGGAATGATGACGAAAAAGGTAGGTCTTCAAATGACGCGACATCATGAACGACAATGGCCAAAAAGGGAAAAAGTGAAATGTAAAAGACAAGTGGAAATAGATGTTAGTTCGTATACATTAGGAAGGATCGAATATTCACTGTTAAAAAGTGTATTATTTTTTAAGTGTGAATACTACCATATTAAGAACGCTGGTTGGAGAACCTACAGCCTTAGACACCAGTTCTCCTCTTGCCCATACACATTCTTTATAAGTCAGAACATCTAGCGTGCGTGTTTGGAATTTCTTGTATTTGAGGATTGTATTTTATTTACTTGCGTTCAGCCACAATTTTGTTTAGGCAAAAATCACCCTTCGCCCTAATGTAGACAAAACATATGTAGTTGTGCTCCAAACATAATCACACATACAACCGTGTTAAAGGTGACTCCAGAAAAACAGCAGCCATGCACAAAAAACGACAGCTTTTGAAACACGAAACCAGGTTAAAACTCTCAAATATGCTAAAGCATATTTTCAAGCGTTTTTCATAATAAATTCCTACTCATCGCTGGCAGCAGTCAGAGTGGTCTAGTGAATAAACATAACATTCGTATATACTTACACATGCTTGCATGCATACATACATACATATATTCCACTCAGAGTATTTAAATAAACATTTCTTGTGTTTTGCAAATACCTTTTCGACTTTTTGCTTTTAAAACTTTGTTGTGACGCCACTTTGATACGCCGCTGGAACTGTGGGAATAGACCAAAGCAGCTAGAGCAGGTGTTACCGTAACAACTTCAATGCTGAATACCTTGTTTTGCGTTCTTCCTATGTTGCTCGGACCCAAAAATGTTAATTTTAATAGAACAAGTACAACAAAAGAGAGAAGTAAAACACCAAAAACATACGCAAAGCCTACGGCCAGTGCCAACTAATGGCGCATTGTCTTCTACGCACTATGGGTTAAATTTTTAGTGGCGGAATAAAAAGAGGGGAAATTTTTACTGAGAGAGAAAACAAGAAAAGAAAGCAGCAAATAAAACACACAAGCAAAAACAAATTCAAAATCTTAAAACTTGCTCTCACGCTCCTAAATTGATTAAATCTAATTCGAATTTTTATCGGGTGGCATCGCTTTTTAAAAAAATTTTTCGAAACAAAGCTTTCTTATACCCCTTTCGTTAAACATCTCTATTTAATTGCTTGATTTAACTTATGAAAAAATGGCATTTTTCTTTAAAGAGGTAAATACAGCTTTCTTAATCTTTCTTTGTCGTTTCAAATAATCCTTTCTATCTTAATACCCATATTGAAATATTTCTTTTACCATATTAATTAATCTAATTTTAACTTTTCGAACAGGTGGCAGCACTCTTAAATG
Source organism: Rhagoletis pomonella (assembly GCF_013731165.1). NCBI lineage: Eukaryota > Metazoa > Arthropoda > Insecta > Diptera > Tephritidae > Rhagoletis > Rhagoletis pomonella. The sequence continues at coordinate 87,605 of NW_023458686.1, forward strand.
GTAGTTTCCAGGGAAATCGTTTTTGAGTCCTTTTCTTTGATACGCACCTGGTGGCGTTACTTCATTTAACTCGAAATTTGATCGATTTAAACTCTTTTAAAAAGTGACAACCCGCCTTAAAAATATTTTCGAAATTAATCGTTTTGGAACCCCTTTGATTTGTCACCCATGTTATTTTAATATTTTATTTATTTATCAAAATTTTAGTACTACTTTTATACCGCAGCTTTATAAACAACTTCACTCGTCTGTTTCTAGTCGCTTTGCTAAAAAGTTAAAAGTAATCAGTAAAACGTCTCATTTCAGCTCCTTGAACTCTAAGCCCACTTCCCCACCGCTCTATGAATTTATGACCCTCTAAACTTTATAGCTCGACTTTTAAAAACTCATTAGGTATGCATTGAATCAAGTGAAAAATCTTCGCAAAAGAGATTTGCAACTCGCGGAAAAATGCTTTGGATAAAGCTAAACTCTAACAAAGAAAAACAAAATAAAGGAAAATATGCAAGCGGAGAAGCATAAAATTATTTACGATCAAAGCTAAAGCAGTTCGTTAAAAGCCAGTAAATTACATAACAAATGTATGTACATATGTGTATAAAGTTTATGCTATAAAAAATTGTGCGTGTGTGTACAACGGAGTATGTATGTATGTATGTCGGTTTACATATTTGTCATGCAAAAAATGCGATTACTCCGGGATGACTCCGGGAGCAATTGCATAGGAATATGCGACTAATACCACTTTTAAACTTTTATATGGAGGGAAGTGTTCCCTTTTATTTAAGGATATCCTATGGATACACTAATTGTTCCACTTTATACTCGAACGTGTTTGAAAAGCGAGTAGTTGCTTTCAAAAACTAAGATTTTATTATTTGGTGCACCAGGACGAATAAGTGTTGAAAATGTCCTTTTAAAACTTGACCCTTGAATATCCTTGGAAAATGTACACTTCTCTTTATAAGAAATTAAAAGTTACAATATACATAAATACATAAATAAAGATACTGGAATCATTACACTGATTTGAGAAAAAACATTTAAAAGGAAAAAATACCTTGTTTAAAAAAAAAAAATATATTTTATACAAAAAAATTACTAACCGATTTTTAAAAAACTGATATTGATGGTGCACCCAAAAATTATTATTTTATTTATTCTACAGAATTTTTCCTTTTAATTGCTACCCATATTGTTATTCTACAATGCACCAAATCTTTTGAATCATTTTTTTTTTTCAATCATATTCTAGAAATTTCAAAGTCCTTTAAAAAAACCCTGACGTCAGAGAGAAAAACTAAAAATGCAGTTTTACTTCTAGTTTTGTGAATATATTGATTTTTTCGTGTGCAAAATTTACTGTCGCACGGTGTCATCGAACTCGGGATTGTTTCCGTATGCTATGCGGAAAGGATGAGTCGAAACTAATCGCTCTCCAACAGTACCTAAATGAGACTAGCTGCGCTTAACTAATACCAAATTGTGCTCCATTAAGACTTATCTCGGAATACTCTCTTAATGGATTAGTCGCACAATTTTTTGCAGGGTGTATTCATGGCTACAAGTGTGTTTGAAAAGCCTTCCATGCACACTTACACAATATTTATGCGTGCGTGCGCATTGGGGCAAGGATAAACATTTATCGCCTCGTCCGTCTGCTATCCACTTTCTCAATGCTCGCGTTTCGCTGCTTTATCCACTTTTCAACTTAACGGATTTTATATTGAAACTCCACAAATCTTTGCAAAACATAATGCGATTTTAACGCAATACATATATACCACTCAACTGTTTTCTTACTAGCGCAGGCAACACCAAACAAATTAGTAAACCAATCAATTTTCTTGCCAACAGCAATTGGCGGCGCTATCAGCCAAAACGCATTTATGCGCACGCCCTCCAGCAGCGCTGTGGTAACCCTATATTTACGCACATTTTGCTTTCTGTCTGTTTCATCAGCCGCCATAAATCGCGGCAAAATGAGCTTACAACATAATACCATTTGCCTAATGAGATTTTAAATAAATGCCATTTTAATTATTCGACCGCTTGTTGCGTTAACTTTTTGCGAACCATGTAATGCGATTTGGGCTTGCTTTCTTGCAAATACAGAAATATTTATTTACTATTTGTAGGCTTCCGTCCATAGTGTAGGTATTTTTATTTACAATTATCTAGCATTACGATGGATATTACCATACCATTACAATTACCATTACTATGATCATTACCATTTCAATTATCAATACAATTACCATTTCTATCACCATAACCATTACTTTTATCATTATTAATTACCGTCTGAATTACATTAGCATTACCTTCACCGCCACGATTATCATCGTCATTACCAACAACATTACCATTACCATTACTTTTTTCAGTACCATTACTGGTATCAATACCATTAGCATTAGCATTACCACTAACATGACCATTACGATTACCGTTACCATTAGCATTATTATTAGCATTACCATTAATATTAGCATTACTACTACCATTACCATTAGTATCACCAAGACCATTCGCATTACCATTACTATTGCCATTACAATTACCAATTCTTATCTACCCAGATTACTTTGCGTTTTTAAACAGTCCTTCTGTTCATATTCTGCGTCCGTACCAAAATCTTTCTTGGGTTCACGAATTCTAAAATGGCTTACTGTGTACTTATGTATTTGTTTAAAATATTAAAATCCTTTAAAGCTTCTCCGAATGTTTCAAAAAATGTAGTGCAACGACATTGACTTTTAATTCTTTCCGCCCACATGCCATTGCACAAAAATTTCTAATATTGAATTCGGCGCCAAAGCCCACAACAGAGTGCCAACCACAAAGCGAATTCGAAAACTAAAGCAACTAAAGTGCCTTCACTCGAAAAAAAAATCTTCACTTTTTCCCATCAAATACTCATACACTACCACGAATATTTAAATTTTTTTGCCTAACGCTCTGAACAATGATATCCTTGAAGCATCAACAGCAGCAGAGACGCTGACACCAGCACCACATCCACCAGTCAAAGCGCACAATCTCATAGCAAATCAAAAAAAAAAAAAAATAAAAAAAAGGCCTTTGTGTTTGCTCAGCGCTGCTAAGCTATGTGATGCGCCTCAAAAGCAACCGCTGCCACTTTTTTCACGCTCACATCAAAGCGATTTGCCTTTACGCCGCAGCGTTGGCTTCGTCAACCGGTTCCTTTTGGATTAATATTTTCGGCAGCTGCGGCGCCAGCCAGCATCTCCATGTCATACAAAGCCTGTTTTATTAGTGATTCGCCTGCCTCACCGCTCGACTGCCTAAATGTATGCTTCTCTATTGCACAATCGCTCTGCTTCGCATGTCTGCCTGCTGCTTATCGCTGCTTCTGTGGCATTTGCTTTACTGCGTGGCATAACAAACGAATGCAACGCAACGATTGTGCGTTTTGCTGTGAATGTGGTCTGAGTCCTTTGAATGGAGTGAGTGTTTGGGTGGCAGCAGAGAAATTTGGTGTTGCATTGTTCGTAAATTCGATATTCTTAGCTTTGGCGTTTGAGATATTTTTTCCGTCTGTTTTTTGTACCTTCTTGTTTTTTTTTTGAGTTCTTTGTGCGTTTAGCCGTATCGCTTGATGGTTAGCAGCCTCTCTTGATAATACTTGTATTATGCGCTTTGAAGTTGGAAAATTGATCTTCTAAAAAAGGCAAAAGAAGTGAGTAAAAAACACGGCCAAATTCGATACTGGGAATCGAAACTTAAATCGGCTGTTTTTTGTGGTAAAAACGATGGTTATTTACTTTGGCAATGCATTTAGGAAGGTACCATACTTTCAGCCGGAGGTAAATTTGCCCAGCGATGGTTACAACTTTTGCATTGTACTGTGATGACGCCACACCAAATTCTTTCTTCGAATTGGTTTAACGTTAAAAGCCCGATTCTTGTTAAGTTTCGTGTCATTAAGGTCATTAGATTTTACAGTCGTTTCGATTGCTCCATAGAACATTTGTGACGTCTGTTGTGGACTCGTAAATGTTTCTCAGTAAATCACGAATTTGTGGTTGTAGGGAGTTAAGTATCTGCCTAGCTGATCTGCATCCCCGGAAGGTGTGCAGACATATCATCGGCTCTTTCGTTCCCTTCGATGATGCTATGTCTAGGACCCTAGCAGAAAAGAAGCGTTGAAGTGACTCAGTAATGTTAGGCACTGTCATTATTCAGATAAAAATGCTTTCAATGCCACTGAACTGTCAACGAATATAGAACTTCCCTTGACAGAGACTTACTATTTTGTATAAGACAAGCGGCCTTCTTTATGGCGATTATCGTAATACCTGGCTCTGAACCAGGCAGTCTGGTAGCTAATAAGGTATTGCTGCCATAATAAACTTTATGCCTACCTCAGCGAGCGTTTGGCAATCTCTATATGTCACCACTTCCTTACATCGAATTGTTCAGATGTGAAGTTTTGCGATAAATCCCTGAAATTTTTTTGACTAATAAGACCAGTAAGAAAATCCCATTGTAAACAGTGTCGATGTGAAAATTCGAAAAACTTAAATCAGTAAGACAAATTTTGAATCAAGCAGCATGTACATGCATATATACACATGTATGTATATGAAAACTCTCTTTGAGAAGATGTGTCTCATGTTTTTATGAATCTTACGGTACATGTATTTATTGTATACCCATATGACACCCCTTACCACTTTCATTCTTGCTTACCAGTTTGCGGTTTTTATTTTATATTATTTCACTCCATAAAATGCATACATATATACGTTTGTAGATTAGGGTGGTCCAAAAAATATATATAAAGTGGGAATTTTAATGCTCCTAACCCCTAGGAGTATAGCCGTTTTTTTTTTAATTTGAAAATAAAAAATTTTTTAGAGTTCGCTCAAAGCGCTCAAAGTTTTCCATGCATTTTATATGGGAAAAACATTTTTTTATGGAAATGTTATATTTTTCTTGAAAATAAATATTTTTCGATCGGAAAACTTTGTTTCTCTTCAATACCCAATTTTTTATTTAACCAGTTTTTAGTATTAACTATTTTTTAAAGCAGCCCTAAAACCCCAAAAAATTCAATCGCTAGTAATAAATATGGCAAAATAAAAAATTGGGTATTATTATTGGAAGCCTCCTGAAGAGAAGCAAAGTTTTCTGGTCGACCAATATTGATTTTCCCCATCTAAAATACATGGAAAACTTTGAGCGCTTTGAGTGGCTTCTAATTATTATTTTTATTTCCCAATCCTAGGGGTGAGAGCATTAGAATTCCGACTTTACTTTCTCACATTTTTGAACCACCCTAATGTAGATACATACATAACTACTATAACATTTCTATGCTCCTTCTCTAAGCACTATCCCAGGCGGGTATTAGTTGTATGTGTTAATTAATGACATTAACATCGCGTCTGTTATTAGTATTATGTTGGGGAATTATAATTGCATTTCGGGATTTTTTTTTGATTTTTTGCATTATTTCATTCGTAACAAACAGCTGCCCGATATGCTTGTAACATTGGGGTATTTATGAAACACACACACCTACTTTAAGTTGTCTGGCCTTAGGCAGGCAGGCAAATTAGTTATGTATTTAGAAAATGGATGCCAAGAGCACAGGTGATAACACCATACTAATCATGCATAAATGTATGTACATATAAAATCGGACCTATATATTAAAGTTTGTGTTTCCTTTATTTAATCAGAATATTATTTTTCTTCTTACCACCAATTTATACGATAGCAAGAATTAAAATAGGCCAGAGACATTTTTGTAGGTTTTAACTATTTTTTTTTTGTTTAAAAAATTTTTAATGTTTTTTAATGAAAATATATGTAGCTTACTATCTCAAAAAAATTTAAAACAAATTTACAATCTTTGTAGAACCTTCAAGAAAATTTGACGAATTTTAACAAATGTTCAATAAAACCTAAAACTTTTTAATAGAATTTTTTTCGAGTATACAGTTTTTTAGCCAATTAAATTTTGGTATGATACAGTGCAAATTTTAATAACTACACTGAGGGAAAAAATATTAAAATCAAATAGAAACGTAATTGATCTTACTATAAACGTCAACGAAAGTAATGTATATTGTTAAATATTCAATTCAATTACGCGCATATTAAAATGACCGCGTTCGTTCTGAAAAAGCATCCGTGAAGTGAATAATCAAGACAAAAACTAAAAAAAAACCAGTAAGAAAGTCTAAGTTCGGGCGGAGCCGAACATTAAATACCCGGCGCAAGTATTAAATATATGTTTTTTCACCTTTCCGAAACCTTCCGCTAGATGGTAAGCCGGGGTGTATCAGTTTTGAGTAAATTAGCGTCCTTCATTTTCGAAATATTGAAGTTTCAAGCATTTCTGAAATTTACCGTTATATGAGAAGCGGCCGTTATTTTAGTCCGATTTCAATAATTTTGAACGTTTTGCTTATATGTGGCAAGCACAATAACCACACCGAGTTTGGTACAAATTGGTAGAACGGTTACCGATATACTTATATGTGATCATAAGTGGGCGGTGCCACGCCCATTTTCCAAAAATTTATCACAAAAGTATTTCTTGGCAAAGAATTGTTGCAAGCATCAATTTTGAATAAATTAGCTTCAATATTTACTGATTTATCGAAGATTTTGTATTTCTCTAAATTACCGTTATATGGGATGTGGGCGTGGTTATCGTCCTATTTTAAAAATTTTAGGCGATTTTGTATGCTGTACGAAGGCCGACAACTGTGCCAAGTTTCGTAGAAATTGGTACAGCGGTTACCAAGATATACACATGTAACCATGAGTGGGCGTGGCTACGCCCATTTTTAAGAAATTTATAATATTCTTATTTTTCGTCTAAAACTTATTATAAATATCAATTTTGAGTGAATAATCTCCAGTAGTTACTAAAATATCGCAGTTTTCGTATTTCTGGAAATTACCGTTATATGGGAAGTGGGCGTGGTTATTGTCCGATTTCGCCCATTTTCAATACCAACCTACCTTGGATTAACAGAAACCAAATACCTTGGATTAACATACCAAATTTCGTTGACATATCTCAATTTTTGCTCGAGTTATCGTGTACACGGACAGACGGACAGACGGACAGACAGACATGGCTTAATCGATTTCTTTTTTCTATCTGATCATTTATGTATACATTTGTCTATATCTATCTCGATTCGTTTTGGCTGTTACAAACAACCGTTATGTGAACAAAATTAATATACCCTTGTGCACAAGTGCGCTCGGTTATAAAAATATTTAACTTGCGTGTTGCCTGCAGTGGAATTCGAACCCTGACCATCTCTGGATATTAACAAATTGTGGCATGCATCTTTGCGCACTCAGCTACACCTAGGCATATAAATTTGCTTTCAAATGTTGAATATCCATCAGCACCACAGCACGGATAAACATGTACTATGTATGAATGTGTGTGTTGTCACCGCTCTCTGAGCGGCGCTCTGCATGCTTGGGGTGCGCATGTACACTCATATATATACTCAGATGTGAACAGTCAAATACGTGCATAATAAATTTTGTATGAAAATTTTATTTTTAAATTCGAACATTTTTAAACGATAATCAAATATAAAGTATTCATTTTTACTATGCATTATTTCCCTCAGTGTAGGACCTACCGTTGATTTTTGACTATTTTATTTGCCCAACATAAGCAATACCTCTCACAAAAAATAGTTCCAAAAATCAGCGTTAAGTATGCATACTAAGAATGTTTTTAAAAATCTAATTAAAAATCTCAAAATTTCGACTTATATTTGTTTTGTTAGATAACGAGCTAAACTTTCATAAAAATAGTAATAACAAGTAAGAAAGTCTAAGTTCGGGCGAAGCCGAACATTAAATACCCGGCGCAAGTATTAAATATATGTTTTTTCACCTTTCCGAAACCTTCCGCTAGATGGTAAGCCGGGGTGTATCAATTTTGAGTAAACTAGCGTCCTTCAATTTCGAAATATTGAAGTTTCAAGCATTTCTTAAATTTACCGTTATATGAGAATCGGCCGTTATTTTAGTCCGATTTCAATATTTTTCAACGTTTTGCTTCTATGTGGCAAGTACAATAACCACACCGAGTTTGGTACAAATTGGTAGAACGATTACCGATATACTTATATGTGATCATAAGTGGGCGGTGCCACGCCCATTTTCCAAAATTTTACCATAAACGTATTTCTTGGTAAAGAATTGTTGCAAGCATAAATTTTGAATAAATTAGCTTCAATATTTAATGATTTATCGAAGATTTTGTATTTCTCCAAATTACCGTTATATGGGATGTGGGCGTGGTTATTGTCCGATTTTAAAAAGTTTCGGCGGTTTTTTATGCTGTACCAAGGCCAACAACTGTGCCAAGTTTGGAAGAAATTGGTGCAGCGGTTACCAAGATATACACATGTAACCATAAGTGGGCGTGGCTACGCCCATTTTCCAAAAATTTATAATATTCTTATTTTTCGTGTAAAAATTATTGCAAATATCAATTTTGACTGAATTATCTTCAGTAGTTACTAAAATATCGCAGTTTTCGTATTTCTGGAAATTACCGTTATATGGGAAGTGGGCGTGGTTAAAGTCCGATTTCGCCCATTTTCAATACCAACCTACCTTGGATTAAGGGAAACCTAAATACCAAATTTCGTTGAGATATCTCAATTTTTGCTCGAGTTATCGTGTACACGGACAGACGGACAGACGGACAGACGGACAGACGGACGGACGGACGGACGGACAGACAGACATGGCTTAATCGATTTCTTTTTTCATCCTGATCATTTATGTATACATTTGTCTATATCTATCTCGATTCGTTTTGGCTGTTACAAACAACCGTTATGTGAACAAAATTAATATACCCTTGTGCACAAGTGCGCTCGGGTATAA
>NW_023458686.1:116517-135902 GCF_013731165.1 Rhagoletis pomonella
GTGAACAAAATTAATATACCCTTGTGCACAAGTGCGCTCGGGTATAATATACAAACAACAATACATGAAGTGGTGGACAGTAGGACGGACAGAATCTGTATGTAGAAAAGCACGGCATAGACAATAACAATGTCGTTGATGTAAGTTTTTTGTAATTTGACGTAAATATGTATGCATTTGGTGTTTTTCAGTCCTGAAGATGCTTTCAGATTGAAGGCGAAATATCGACAGCAATAAATCTAATAAATAAAACTACCAAATTCTATGTTTTATTTAATAACCGGCCTGGAGCTCAAAATTAACGAATAAATTATAATAGAACGGCCAAAATCAAAAAACTAATCATGTTACTATATTTAGCTAAATTTAAGTGTGAACGAAAGCTTTTCTTAGTAAAAAAGCGACGATCGAAAAAAGCTACAAACTGTAAGAACTTAAGTACTAAATAAATAGAAATTTGGTTGCCAGTTTTGCCTATTTAAACTATGTTAAAATTTTGAAATGTTTATCCGCAACTAACTCAACTGATATGAAATTACATACTTAAGGAAATAAAATAAAGTAAAGATAATTTAAAAATAATGCATTTAGTATTCTATATATTAACTACATACATATATACATACATATTGCTATACAAATATATAAATACATACATTATTGCTATTATAATAAATAAAATTTATTACAAAACTTACAAATGCAGAAAACCTACAACAAAAATAATATTAAAATATAATTAAAAATTAATGTAAATGTATGCGTGTGTGTTATGATGAAATTCTCAACGAGACAAATCCAAACAAAAAAAGAAGTATTACAAATAAAAGTGGCTAAACTAACTTTAATGCAAATTTAAATTTAACTTTAGCTTAAACTGAGAACAATGAAGCAGAAATTGCCGACATTTTAGAGACCCAAAACAACTTTTTCTAAAAATTTTAATTTGCCTCATACGGCATTTTTCGCAAAATTAATTTGAATATAATATTGCATATCTGCAGCCCTCAAACATTGCAAACCGATTTCATGTTTTACACAAATTTTTGATGGATTTTGAAATACAAGAATTCTGCGACAACACACGTACATTCATACTTTTATATATTAACGTAAATATTATATAATAATGATATAAATACATACCAGCACAAACATATGCATGTATGTACTATAAATAAATTTATAATAACAAAAACGATTATTGATACGTAGTAAGAAATAATTGAAATTTATTATTAAAGCAACAGAAAAAAACTTGCTAAAAAATATTCTAACGAAATAACTAACGTCACAAACTAAGCGAGAAACATGTGGTAATAAACAAAATACTTTTTTAAACCACAAAAAAAATAAATGCATTTTTATATTGTTTGATGGGGGTAAATTTTGAAGAATTTTTCGTAAAGAAGCCGCTTTCGATTACACGAAAAAAGTGTTGCTTATCCACCACTATAACTGAATAGCATATCCCAAAAACGGCAGCGTAAAATGATATTGATGTTCGGTACCAAACGAAGTTTCAGGCAGGGCGACTTCGTTTCGAGTGATATCTTTAATCTGATGTTGAAGAAGATAAAAAGTATTTAAAAAAAACCGAACCGCTCATATACATTTTACTGCGAGAGCGTAAAATTGCTGGCGTATGCCGACGACATCGAAAGTACCGGTACTGTTGTGCCTTCTTGGACTTAGATAGAGAACTAAATGCGAGATCGTCTGAATGCGGATAAAGCGAAATATCTCTTGCCATCAGACAAACAGCCACAGCATGCACGTCTCTCCTCTCATGTCACTGTTAACAGTTAATATAGAAATAATAGAAAACATTGTTTATTTAGGAGCCAGCATCAACACTAATAATAATATCAGTCTTGAAATTCTACAGAGAAGCACCAACAACCAACAAGTTGTATTACTTTAGACTGAGTAGGCCCTTGAAAAGTAAAGTCCTCTCTCGTCGTACAAAAATAACTCATCATGCCTATGCTGGCGTATGCCGCGGAGAAATGGACAATGACAAAATACGAAGAAGCGGCTATTGTTAAGAATTTTGTTATCGATTTTGCTATCGATACGTTTTTATGGATTTTGTTGTCGATATTATATCTATGTAACGCTATTTGTAATTATGTCGACCTTTACTCATGTAGAGAGAAAATTAATATCAATGATTATGTTATTTTCAAATAATTTTCACATATTTTGTTGTTATCCTGTATGTACAAATATTATGACTAATTTATGTATAGCGCGTTATTATTTTTTATTTTTTTTCACCTTATCTGTGAGGACAGTGTCCGATAGATAATGAAACAAAGGAACATATAAATATTCGTTATGAGACAAACTAGATATGTAACGTAAGTTTCACTTCTCCAGTGGGGCCCAGGTTCTACCAGTCGTTCTACTTGTTTCTTGGGAAATTGTGTTTTAGTGAGGACCTATTTCAACCGAAAACCTTTTGAACATGGAAGAAGGAGGTAATTTTTATCATTACAACTAAACTTAAGTCAATTGCATTTTTTTTTTAAATTAAATTTTTAAACATTGGTATTTTTTTTAACTTGTCAAAATTTGGTTCCTTGAAATATTTATATCTACTTTTATCGTTGAACAATTAAAGCAAGAATAATTTTCTTACATTTGCTCCATTTTGATTTTCGAAGCACGAAACATGATGAGTCAGTCGTAAAATTGTAATTTTGGTAAAAATTATGTAACGAACGTAAACTATTTGACAAAGATCGATTGAAATAACTCAAACCATCGCTCTAGTTTTTGTACTCTTCTCTTTCTGTAAAAATAACTTAAAAATATAAAACGAAAGCCGAAAAGTATTCTCGAGAGTCAGTAGCTTTCATCGGAACTAGATACCCAGATTTACTTAGTTGCATACCCTTTAATTTTAAAGTCCTTGGGAGATCCTGGAATGACTATGAAACTGGAAAATAATAGTCTCTAATCGGCTTTGGCGAGAACACTTTACCGCCTTTTTTAAATTTTTAATCTATTTATTTATTTGAAATTGAAAAATCATCAACAATTTTAGTAACTGCAATTCGCACTCTTTTAGTAACTGTTATTCGCAATCAAGATCCGACATCCGTTCATGTCTTTATCTGAAAAAGTTTTTTTCGTGGACTTATAGTATAACTGGTGCATAAATATTTCACTTAAATGAATTTTTATTCTATACATCCCTAATTATGATTAAGTCTCTTGTTTTATTTTGTTAATCAGTAGACAAACACATACAATCAGTTTGACCGGTTTTACTATGCAAATACATACACCTCTAGGTACCGGCTGTATGAATGTATAAAACGCGAATCACGATGCTGGTAACAGATGAAGAGAAATGTGTCCTGTGCAATGGAACGACCAGAAGGAGCAGGACTTGGCTTCACTTCCTATTTCTAACTGGCTTGGAAGAGGAACCACTGGCGTGCTTTATTGGACCTGGCTAAAATCGTTTAAGCGATTACAGCGCTAAATTAAATAAAGAAAAAGACTGTGCACTTCCAGACCACACTGAAAATATTTTGGATACTTCACTACTTCTTTGCAGATGATTAACAACCATATTCTAACAAAGTCACAAACTTTAGCTCATCACTGCTGTAATTTCTACTGCGCCTCAAAGCTTGCCGCTGCAAAAAATATGCCGATGCAATACAAATTTTTAAATTTTTGTGTATTTTTCTAGCACTCAAAATCGAATTCTCTCGGCGCACTAGAAATCACAACAGTGATGAGCTAAGTTTTGTGACTCTGTTAGAATAGAGGGGTTACTCGTTAATCTTGTATTTGAAATCAAAATAACTGCCCGGGAAGATATTTGGAGTAGTCACATTAAGATCATTCGTTCGGCATTTTTTTCGTCGCCAATATACGTATGCATGTACTTATGTTGGCCCTGGTTTCGCGGATGATGTGATGCATTCAGTCAAAGTGTCAGATGCACTTTTTCCTACCCCAATGTTCAATCATTGCTCCAAATGTACGTCTGCAGCTCGATATCTGTGCAAAAAAATAGCTGATTACTAGTTAGTCTTACTGTCCTCACATGCCTCCTTAAATTTTATGATCCTCAGCAAGCGTTTAGTTTTTCAGATGCAGTTTATGGTAAAATAAGCGTGACTTCATCGGAATTGATTTGATTTTCACGAAGATCTTTCAGCACCTTCAGTGATCTTTTGTGAGCCATCGTTCATTTGTCCCAGATAATCAATCTACATCTCTGAAGAACCTTCGTACTGTGTTTGTGGTGTTGCAAGTTGATGTGTCGGTGATATTCATGTTCGGTGGCTATTTAAGTGCCGTTTGTGCTGTTCGTTCAACTTCTGGCAAAGTCGCTGCATTCCCATACGATGCCAATGCCTATAAACGGAATGAAAGTAAACGTTTTTTTTTTTAGAAGTTTTTAAGCATTCAGAAATTAAATGCTCATGGGTCCATGTACACCGACAACTACAACTGTTATTTTACCACGCGCTTTTTTGCAAAAGGTAACTCGACTGTAACGGGCCACCCGCCAGTAGGCGTTCATACATACATATGTACATAAGTAGTGATATACAAAGGTCGATAAGTCGCTAATAAGTCTGTGTTGTCAAGCCAAAAGTTAAGCAACCAAGACATGTTACACAAGAGGAAAAGCATGCGAATGCGTGTGCGTGTATTACTACATGGGCCACTGAATTATTGCGGCTGTCAAATATTATAATTAACACTTGCGGTAAAACTTTTGGCGTAAACGCACCTCAATTGCCAAATGAAAGGACACAAGCCACGATAATAAATGCATACATACATATGTACCTGCATACGCTTTTGCAGCGGATAGCATTTGGCGGGCTATTAGGTAGCCTGATAGGCAAATTGGCAGTTGGTGTCGATATCAACACCGCTATCATGTAGACGCATACATAAATACCTCAATTCGAGGTTGGCGTCCACAATTCATTACATTAACGTGCGTGCTCTTACACAAATGCATTTGCCTCCCTAACAGCTTTGATAGACAGACAGACAGACAGACAGTCGTTTAACAAAATATTGTTAATAGCCTTTAGGCATACAAATCGATTGGCGAACAGACAGCGGAACATATGTTAAATGGCAATTTGATACTTTTTTTGTGCTTTGCTTTTGGTTTATTGCCGCCTGTTGGCATTGCATTATAATAAATGAATGCAACAATTTACAATTACAATAATAACAAACAATAGCAATAGCTTGCAATCAAAATATTTACATATTGGCGTATTGTGTGTCGCATGGTATGCATGTATGTACATATGTATGGATTTATACATATGCATGCATGTAAGTATGCACTCTCTCCTATCGCTCGATGTGCGTAAAATTTATAGCACCCTCGAGTACATAATTCATTGGTAACAAACGGTCCTTCTTACTCTCTATCAAGTCTTCGTCCCTTCGATGCTTCGCTTGTCATGGACACCGCAATCAGTTTTCCTATTCTGTACTCATTTATTTTGTTTCTTACGGCCACTTTTATGGACTGTCCTTCAACTCCAACAAAACAGACGACAAACAATATTTCACTTTTCCCATTATAAATGCAAGTGTTTGCATACTGCAATTCATGATAGCATGTAAATATGTGCATTAGGGCGGGTTGAATTTTTTTTAATCGTATAGCAAAAACGTAAACTACATAAAAATCTAAGAAAATTCCCCGAAGAAACCATGTATCTAAACTAAAATCCTAATCCGCGCCTCTCGACTTGAAAATTTATATGGCCGCCTTTGCCAAAAAAATAAATGTTAGAAAAAATAGGTTTTTCCAAAAAGAAATCGAATTTTCTGAATAAAATTGTTTTGTAAGGTAGTTCTTTTGCACTTTGTATTTTTTCTACACTCAAATTTTTTTTTTCATTAAAAAAAATATTCACCCAAGTAAAAAATTTTCAAGTCGAGATGCGCGGATTAGGGTTTGATTTTAGACCCATGGTTTCTTCAGAGAATTTTCGTAGAATTTAATGTAGATAACGTTTTTGCTATAAGATTTTTAATTTTTTTTCATCCATACAAATCAAACCGCCCTAATGTACATATATAAGAGTGCATGTTTGTAGTGGCGATTGTTTTTGTTTGACTTTCATAATTTGTAGGCCATTGACTGTTATAGCTTTAAAGCGTCGAATGTTGCAGCTGAATAAAAACTCTCTACTTCCCAGCAAACCCTTTTGGTTTGATATCAACTTGAGACGCATTTGATATTAAATAGCCTTCTCAAATCTCCAACGTTAATTATCAACAGCATCTCAACGAGCGGATTATAGTATTCTCAACATAAAAGGCACTTTTTTTACATGAAGATTTTCTTAGTTATCAAGTTGAGAAATTGTTAATTCTCCACTTGACCCCAAATCAATTTCTCCAATTGGTATCAAATGAAAGCTTCTTTTTTATTTTATACTTTTAATACATTTTATTTTATTTTGTACTTTTGGTTACTTATTTAGATTAAAAATTATACAAAGTGCCAGCTTTTTATGATTAATTTAATTCTATGATTAATTTAATTCTTAAGGTGGTATTGTTTTTACCGTACCGTATTTAAAAAAATTTAAAAGAGAATTTAGAGTACATTTGCTTAGCAACGACTTACAAAATTAAAAGAAAATCGCATTTCAAATCGTAGTATGGTCCAATATGCACCTTCTACAAAAGGTTTTCGTAAATGATGAAAATAATTTAAATAAATAAATCCGTATTATTCCAAAAAGCAACATTAAGATATATGTGGTACACCGGACAAGTTTCAGTTAAATCCATTAAGCTATAGTTATATAAATTTAATTATAACTCATATGTGTGTATGTACGTATGCACATATTTTCACAATTCGTTTCAAAATTCATTTTTTTTCTGGGTTAATATGACATAATGGATTTATCTGAAACTTGTCAGTGGTATCACAGATATCCTAAAGTTACTTCTTGGATCTATACAGATTAAATTAAAATAAATACAATTATCGATCCAGCTTAATGCACCTTTGTGAGCATACATATACATATTTAAGTTATTTTTTATTTTCCTTTCGCTCTTTGTATGCATGCTTTTTCTGCAGACGATTATTGGCATGCTGGAAAAATGATATGACTGTCCTTTCGAACTCGCTGTTGGAAGCTGCAGTTGCAAATTTTTGATTGTACGCTTCTGAAATGATATACATATGTATATACATACAAATGTGTTTTAGTGCTGTTGTTACACTTAAAGCTCGAACGGGCGTTTTATTATTTGTTCCTTGCCAGCACAATTTTTGGGCTACTTCGTCGGTCATAATTTTCCGCCATGCTTCTTTTAAAACTTTTGATGAATTGCCACAAATTATGCTCAAAAAATCGGCAACCTAGAAAAGTCATATGCATGTTGTAATTACTTTCATGTTTAAATAGTATGCGGTTATACGCTTATTTACAAAACTTACCAAGTCATTAAATTTGTTTTCCGATTTTTCTATTTTGGCCTCAAAGTCTTTAAAATCATTTTCTTCTTTAAACGGTGTTTTCGGCATTATCGGCTTGCGTGTGCTACTCTTGGAATTGCCATTAGCTTTGACTTCTTCGAGAACGCGTTTCAGAAGCTTTTGTGTAATTTCTTGTTCTGTAAATATTAGAAATGTATATAAAATACTGGGGATATACATAAGTGCATATTGGTTGATATTAACGATTTAAGGATACATGTTTATGGACTTTTGCAAAAACAACTTATGAATCTGACTTAAGCATTTTCGCTTCCAGCCAAATAAATCGAAACAACTTCTATCTAGTTCAGAAATGCATCGAGAAAATCGCAATACGATGGATTTAGTGATAGCCCTATTATTTAGTGAAAAGTCCAACAACGTAAACACTACAATAATTTTACCTTTTAAAACATTTTCTTGAAATTTATCAATTTTTTGGTGTAACTCATCTAAATCTGAAAGATTAAAAATAATATTATTAGATATGTATATCTTTATCAAATAACAAATAAAACTCACCTTTTTTAGATATCAGCTCCTCTGCTAGTATTGCTGACGAACTAAGAAATGTGCTGTTTAAATCCATCTACATGTGAATGAAAGGTATAAATATAAATTTATTACATTCGAAATTATTAAAGACAATGATTTTCTGAGATATTTCATGTACTGAATGCTGAAATTGACAATCAGAAAACTGCAATGTGGCGCAACATTTAATATTAAAATGGGATGATTTTATAGGAATCGTAAAAAAGTCTGTTAAGTTTATAACTTCTCTGGAAATAATTTCAAAAGCACTGTCTTTTTTTGAAAGTCGTTTGAGAATAAATATTTTATTTTGGACGCTGTAAAAATTATCTGGACGTTTAAGGGATAAGTAAAAGAATTCTGTATTTATTGACTTCACTGGTCCATTTTCATCTGCTTTTTTATTTGTAATTTTTGCTGCAGAATATTGAGAGGAATATAAACTTTCCTCAAGCGGTTATATATTTGTGCAGCAATGTGATCTTTTTTATTGCATTTTCGTTTGAGTTTCGACAAAAAATTTTCGAATTTGAACGCACTTACAGACTCTAAGCATCCATGGTTCAATGCATCACTATGCAAGTGTGTAAGGCAGTGATAGTTGAATGTTAAAAAAGAATCATCATAAAAATTTGGAACTTTTTTAACAAATTCATTCAAGAGTATTTTTGCGCACGCATTGTTTTCCTTACTTTTCATTCAATAATATTCTTATGCCCAAGCTTAACATTAAGAAATGCGTATATCTTTCTACATCTAAGACTTCAGCTAAAGCGAAAATTCCTGTATATAACAGAAATGTCCTTATCTCAGTAGCCTTAAACCTTTCAATATCGCTCAGGCCACGTGGATGACGAGCAAATTCTTTTGGAACCTGATTACTTAGAAACAATAATCGAGAATTCAACAAACTTATAGTCGAGGATTTCAAAGAATAAGTTTTATTTCTCTGCCTAACCCATCCAAGAAGCAAAGATTTGGTTACACCAAGGCATACAACATGCATGTAATCATAAGGAAAAGAGTTTACAATATCGATGGGCAGTTTTTCGATAGCTGTTGACTCGATCAGTTTGTGATGATTTACGTCCAAACGGGATCGGAAACTTAAATCTGTTCTAGCGCTATGAATTTCACTATGAAAAATCATTCTATGCCCAAGGGATTCTCCTCTTTGCGTGCATTTGATACAACTAGAGAAACCAGTGTGTCCTTTAACTCCTAAAATATAGGACCTTGCTGGCGCATCGCAAATAAATGAACGACAATGAATGGAATAATGACTGCCATTGTAATCCAACCCCTTTTCTAACAGCTCCAGCAACTCGTTTACAAACCTTTGCAAATAATCATTTGGAGATAATGGTTTACTATTGCCGGAATAAGCCCCTACAACCATAACATTAGGCGTTCCATTGACATTTATTAATATTGGCCAAGTCTGCGAATTGGAACTTTTTGAAAGTGGAAGGCCGTCAATATTAACGTTAAGATGGATTTCCATCAAACTATAGGAGTTGTTTATTAAAAAATCAGTTAGTGAGTCCTCAACACCGTAGTGAATGTATTCTCCTAGTCCCATATTTTCAACAGGTGGTCTCCTAGGAGTGGATTTTAAAGTCCTTGAATCCCGTGGAAGATCACCCACGTGTTTGCACAATATTGTTAATAAACTATTGGTAGCCGCCGTTGATATATTGAATTGCACAGACCATGCCGCTAATTCAATTCTCAAATCTACAGATTTTTCGAAATCTGGAACACCATCACTTTTCGACTCACTCAATTCATCATCCGATATATTTGAAGTGGACGAGCTTGCAGTGAAAGTATCTTCTTGGCCCTGACACTCCTGACGTGTAGGAGCGGCCACTTCACGCTCTGCAAGAAGATCTACTATCTGCTTCACTTCACTTTTTAATTTCTTTCTTTGCATTGTTTCTGCCACTGAACTAAGCACTAACTTTTTTTAAGTTATTGCGCAACTCACCTTTTATTGTTTTCTTGTTGCGTTAATTTTTATTTCAGTGTTTTCACTTTTTCTACGAACATTAAAACATATGTTTCACCGCTGTTGCCAGATCAACACTTTTGCAAAGGAAACATAAGCGCTGCCAGAAAGCTGTTAAAAATTTCTCAAATATTCCTCAACTTAAGGGCAAATTGAGGAATAGGGTTTGAGAAAAGGATAATTCTCAAATGGTAAGGAATGTTGAAACTCAACTTAAGGGCAAATTGAGGAATAGGGTTAGAGAAAATGATAATTCTCAAATGGTAAGGAATGTTGAAACTCAACTTGAAAATTAAGGGTTTCTCAAACGTTGGAGAATATTTTTTCTTGTGTTTGCTGGGTTGTTAATGTTTTGAATGCTTAAGTGGTTGTTTCAAATCTAACCGGCTATAATATTAAAGCCGAAGCAGTCGATATGACCACAATGTCCCAAAGAAAATGCGTAGCGTAGTTGGCCAGAGAAATTGGATAGCCGTAGAAGCTGCCGGTGAACTAAAGAAAATCGTTGTGTAAACTGTTACTTTCAGTCTTAGTGCCGACACCTCCACTAAGTTTTTTGCAACTATTTAAGCAAATTGTAGCAACCATTGCGGATAGACAAGCATGTGGCAAGAATAGGGCTCCTATATAATGGAACTCGTCGCAGCTGTCAACAAGAATATGGCGAGGAAGGCATACAGCAGTTATTTTTTTAATTACCAAGCTTAGAGCAGGGCTTCCAGACGTCTTGGTTTTCCAGTATTTGTGCTAGTTTTAGACAAATAGTACTGGTGTTCTGGTCCACACTTAGATTTTTCTGGTCAATTTGGCAGATTTATGCTGTGAAAATGTGTTAAGACTTCAAATGCTTGTAGAAATTTATTTTTTTGCGTAAGAAAGCTCTTTTTTAACAGCCATTCAGGGAAGCCTGTGGGCCATTCGTCTTTTGCGCCAATGTGCCGCCAGAATTACAACTTAGAAGCTTTTTTGCAATTCTGTACTTTATTTTGTAGCATAGTTATGAGCATCAGACTGTGAAAAGTGGCTCGTAAAATTTTTGGGTTACTTATGTCCCATTCTTCATATCGTAAAAATGGTTAGTTGAACCTGAGACCACTATCATGAAACCATCGTAATATTATATATAGTAAATAAACAAAAGTGCGAAGAGGATAGCAACTGACGGAGCAACTTGTTTAAGCATTCTTGGTTTTGTAAATTGGTTATGAAAGACGACTGCTGACTGATGATTTCCTCCAGTAGTAGGGCCGTTTCTCAGGAAACTATTTAAATTTATCTGGCCTTTAAATACTACTTTTGTTCTAAAAAATGCGTTTGCAGGGAATATAAATTATAAAGGCACCTTGAAAAAACGGCTCTGTAAGGTCCTCTGCG
Source organism: Rhagoletis pomonella (assembly GCF_013731165.1). NCBI lineage: Eukaryota > Metazoa > Arthropoda > Insecta > Diptera > Tephritidae > Rhagoletis > Rhagoletis pomonella. The sequence continues at coordinate 127,947 of NW_023458686.1, forward strand.
TTTGTAGTTCTACGCATGCAGCCTATTAAAACTAGTCAAAAAAATATTACGATATATGGAGGTACGTTGACCTATGTACTCACTATTATAAACAATATTAAATTTTCTGTAAGTTTTCATATTCATGGTCCTCTGCAATAACGGCACAACTCAAGATTCCATGTTTTTGAGTTATACAGCGGATTAGGTTTATAAATAACCATATTCGTCTGTAGCAAATCGACATAGGCTTAGTTGTTACCAATTCGGCAGAAGCATAGTTTTGCCATTTCTCACAAAATCGTAGTAGCCAATTTTTGCTACTGAACAGTGGCACATGTCTCACAGTTATCGTGAATATTGGCATAAGTCAAAAACTCTCGATATGTTAGTCATGCTTTTATGTGAAATAACGACACTTTTCGTATTGTGCCGTTGTTTAGCAACACAAATGTAATTTTTTTCGTTTAACTACTTACGAGTTCTTACTAAAAAAAAAAATGCAAAAAAAAAAAAAAATGCAGGTTAAAAGGCTTACTATAAGTTGGTTATTTTAATCAATTGATATTTTTCCTGCAGGGATACTATAGATATGTACATTAGGGTGGTCCAAAAATTCATGTAAATAAGTAAAGTCGATATTTTTATGCTCTCACCCCCTAGCATTGTTCTAAATCGAAAAAACAATTATTTTTATGAAAAAATATTTAGAAGCCGCTCAAAGCGTGCAAAACTGTCCATGTATTTTATACGGGGAAAAAAACAACTTTTCATAGATACGATATAGAATTCCTAAAAAACAATATTTTTCGATCGGAAAACTATGTTCCTCTGCAGAAAATTTCCAATAATAATACCAAATTGTTTATTTAACCATTTCTTTTTAGTAACTATAATTTATAGGTTCGCTAAAAAATCCCCCAAAAACCCCGAAAATACAATGGGGGGACCAATAAAAAATCGTTAGTGTTAAAAAATGGTTAAACAAACAATTGGGTATTTATTATTGAAAGCCTCCTGAAGAGAACCAGAGTTTTCCGATTGAAAAATATTGATTTTCAAGAATTTTATACTATTACCATGAAAGGTTGTTTTTTCTCCTCACATAAAATATATGAAAAACTTTGAGCGCTTTGTATTACAAAGTTTGTAAATATTTTTTGATTTCAAAATAAAAAAATGGGGGTGTACTTTTTTCATTATATTAAGAACAATCCTAAGGGGTGAGAGTAATTAAATTCCGACTTTACTTGTTTTGGACCACCCTAATATACATACATATGTATATGTCTACATAGAGCTGCTGGTGCACTGCAGCTTATGTGTTTGGAATAATAATTTGTTGGCCGGCGGCAGTCGAAGAGATATCTTTTGACTACGGTGTAGAGGAAGTCATTGCACAGCTTTGTCGCCATTCGAATGTGGTCATAACTAAAAATTAGCTCTGCACTGCGGTAAAATAAACGCGACAGGCCGATGAGTATCAAAGAATTTAAATTCAAGTAACTAAAAAAAAATTGCTTGAAATCCAGTATTTTTGCCCTTTCTGTGAAATTTTTTTAGGAGGACTTCATGATTAAGGAACCTATTAATGTGAAAACATATTTAAAATAAAGTGAGGTGGTCCCGATATTGTTGGCTATGCAGACTTTCAAACAATTATAATTAGGGAAGAACTGCCTCAGATGAGTGTTGTCTAACTGGTGTCCCGCGGAGGTTCGCAGCATAAAACCTCTCAAAGCTGTCAGAAAAGATGCGATGCTAACTTTGGTTCATCATCTTTAGATAAACATGCTTTCAATTTCTAATGAGTTCAAATAACTATGAACAACGCTTAATGCAAAAAAAAACAAAATGGAATTCACATCTTAATAAGACCACAATTGAAGCTTAATGTTCCGCTTAAGCCCGTAGAAGCTTTTCTCACAGTAAATATATAGTATACATAGATCGTCTTTGCTGCATCCAAGGCCGTATATTTGTTTCTTTAGGGATGTGCCGGATATAGATTTTGCCGAATAACCGGATTCCGGATATCCTGTAAAAAATAACAGCCGGATTCGGATATCCGATCAGATATCCGGTAGACTGCTGCCCTTAATAAATTTCACAATATTGTTTTTTTGCCGGCTCGAGTTCACCTCGACCTCCGCACCGTTTCTGATGCTACAGAATTTACCACTTCGAAAACACAATTACGCACACATCTGTGCGATGCTATCGCTGTGAAAAATGGCACCTTATAAACAAACAAAAAACAATCTTCATCAAATTCTTTGCTTTTGAACAATCAAGATGTTGTGTTTTCTCACGTTAATTTTTGTTTAAATTATACAGAACCCGCCTATAAACCTTTTTCGTTTCCGAACGCGTAGGTCTGCAATTTCGGCACGACAAAATGAAGAGCTGTAAATGTTCCAATAAATAGTCGCGGCATTGTTGTAATTTTTTCGGAACACATTCGCACCGTTTCAAAACTCGTCTTTTTGCTGACGCCAATAAGGCTAAAAACTGGGTTGTTGATGAACTAATTCGAAATTATAAATCTGTTAGCATGGAGAAACCAGTTGAATCATATGAAAAATGCCGAATTATAGTGAAAACTTCCATCAAAGATCGAGCTAACGAAGATATTTGGCAATGCTTTAAGGAAATCGCCAACGGCTCTGATGCTGATTCTAGTGTTTCTAGTGATATGGATAGCCAAATGATTGGTAGACAAGGCAGCGAACGTACAAGATAAAAGGCAGCGATTTATGAACTAGAAATAGAGAAATATTTGCAGCTACCTCTTATATCCAGACAAGAAGATCCCTTAACTTGGTGGAAGTATAGCCGCAAAGAATTTCCAAATTTGTTTACACTGGCAATGAAGTATCTCTGCGCGCCACCTTCCTCAGTGAACTCGGAAAGAGTATTTAGTGCATCGGGTAACATTTATGTTGAAAATAAAAATAGGTTGTTGCCCGATAATGCGGAAATGCTTCTTTTCATAATGAACAAGTAAGAAAGTCTAAGTTCGGGCGGAGCCGAACATTAAATACCCGGCGCAAGTATTAAATATATGTTTTCCACCTTTCCGAAAGCTACCGCTACATGATAAGCCGGGGTGTATACATTTTAAGTAAATTAGCGTCCTTAAATTTCGAAATATTGAAGTTTCAAGCATATCTGAAATTTACCGTTATATGAAAATTTTGAAACAGAATTTGATTCCAAGGGATTTTATAAATAACATCAAGAGATGAATGAAGAGATCATTACACTGGTGGTAAATTTTAAAGTTTTTAAATATCACAGCTAAACGACTAAACACGTAAACTTAACTTAGGCCTCTAGATTACGATGCCGTTTTCAGAAAATCCGTATCACGTCAAAATTTTGAGATGTTTAGGAGGGACATTTTAGAGCTCTGAAAGTGAAATTTTCGGCGTTTATAACACTTTTCTGAGGCTTTGAACTTTTTTGTGTGCAAACGCTTTGATAGCTGACTTTACTTAACTGGGACCTTTTAAATTCAATGACGTCCATATTTTGCCACATTGGTTCCAGTTTACGAGATAACGGTACTTCAAAATTTGCTTAAATTTTAACTTTAACTTCATAAAATTCCCTCAGTTTTAAAGTTATTTTACTAAAATTGTTCACGTGTCCGTTTTTAGATATTACCTTGACTATTTTTAAAAATCGTCGAAATCGGTTCACTATAAAACATAGCTCCCATACAAGTGATTGCTCAGATATGTGGTTTTGCGCAATAACTCATATGTTGTTTCGTAATACTTTTCAATTTTATTTGATTGTACACTATTTGTACCTGAACTTGGGTACTTTTCAATTCCATTCCGTAATTTTGCAGTAGATGAAAAATTTTCATACATTCGCATTACATTTTTCTGCAACTCCACTAAGCAGTGAGCAGTGAGTGACCTTCAAACCACTTGAGAGCATATTTAATTTCACATCAGTGTCGCATACATAAAATTAGTGCCGCACTATGAAAATTTCCATGATACAAAAAATAAGGGTAGTTTCATTACTACTATTTTTTGATTATAAAGTAGATTTTTGACATTTCTCCAGACTTAAACATTAAGCATAGCTTTGCCACATTGAAATATTTTGATAGGGGAGATTTTCTTTTAAATATTTGGGAGTAAAATTTACATACAAACAATAGTAAGTTGATGTGTTCGATAACCAAATTTGAACGTTTTTCTCAAGCATTTAAAAGATCCTTTGAATAAAATCGATGTGCAGAAACGAAGAAATAAAATAACATCTAGTTTTGAAAAATTTATTTATTAAAAAAGCTGTTTTTCATTTTATTTTAAACAAAATAAATAAATTTACATAACAAAATTCTTTTTTTTTTCTTGGTTAAATAGTCCGAAGAAGATGTATTGTTAGATATTTCGTCATTAAAGCATAGTCCGAAACCAGGATTCGGAGAAGGTTGAATGGTCCCATTGCCCTCACAATGAAAGGAGTCACAATTCAGAGTTCTCCGGAAGTGAAGTCTCTTACTCTGGATACAAAACTATCGTGGAAATCTAACGAGAAACACAAAACTTCTAAAGAATGGGCAGCATTTTGGCAATGTAAACTGGTCTTTGGTAAAACGTGGGGTGTGCCACCATAGGGAATCCTCTGGATTTATACCTCTATGATCAGACCCATAATTAGCTATGCGTCAGTGGTATAGTGGAGCAGATTCTCAATCAAGAGCGTGGGAAGTCTGCTTGCAAAACTTCAAAGAACTACTGCCGTGTGAGGTACGAAAGATTTTTCTACAACACGTGGCGTGGCTCTTGCACTGCTGATGCACTGCTGCACTTACCGTCAGTTTGTCTCTTCATACGTGGGGAAGCTTTAAAGACCACCTGCAGACTAAAAAGAAACAGATGCTGAACACTGAGTGGGCCAGGCGGAAATTGATAGCGGCAGAGATATGAGCACTTGTGTCTTTTCAAAGCCACAGATAGTACGCCACCTTTACCTTTGTTGAAGGGATTCTGGGGAAACTTTCCATTATGGCCGTTCGTTAAAGGTGCGGTGGGCGAAGGCGGAGTGGGCAAAGGGGGAGTGGGCGTGGCAACCGACCTTTTTGGAGAGGGCATGAACCGCCATTGACAAAAATGCAACCCCCGACCATCTAGGCCCACTATGGTTCCCTACGGACCCCTTAGAAAAATGGCCAAAAATGGCAATTTTTACTTGCATCCACAGTATTCTTGCGTAGAATTACTTTCTGCGTAGGAGGCCTATAATTCCCTTTCTGTGAGGTAAACCTGGGGCTGCCGCCCCTGTGATGTCTATTTTGGTTACTGGGTGTTTTATATGAATGTGTTGTATATAAAAATGTATTGTGCAAATGAATACTTAATATTTTTCAAGCGAATAAACGCAAATGAAAATTGTGACTTTTGGCAATTTTTCTAAGGGGTCCCTAGGGAACCATAGGGGACCTAGGTGGTCGCGGGGTACATTTTTGTCAATGGCGGTTCATTCCCTGTCCAAAAAGGTGGGTTAAAGGTGCCACGCCTACTTACCGTTCGTCCACCGCCCCTTTAACGAACGGCCATAAAGGAAATCCAACCCGGGATTCTATAATGTTGAGTTCGCTGAGGCGGAATGCTGGTTTAATACCAGCACTAAGCCCGGACATAATCGAATATCATGAAAATTTCCTGCACAGAAGGAGAAAGTAAATAAAATTAAATAAATACAAAGAAAAATGACAAGCATAACGTCTTTGTCATTCGTACAATTTTCAAATTTACCTAATTTCGTAAATGTTTGTTTTGATTTTTTTTTTTACAAATTACATACCAAAAGTATTCCGACATGCATGCAAATCAGAACAACGCGGTATCGTTTCGGTAAGTCGAAAATACCGGAGGAAAAATGTCGATCAGATGTTATACCGAGTAATGTGAAAAAGCTCAATACATCGGGTGCTGATGTTATGCTCCAATACAGAATTGGATTATATATCAAACGCGTGGAAAATATTGATGGAAACCTTCATCTCTAAGGTTGGAAAGAAGATCCATCCAAAATCCTTAAGGCCCATCCGCCTTCTTTCGTTTGTACTTAAAGGTTAAAAGGTTGTAGATATCTAAGTAAGAACTTGGGCCGTATTAATCTACCGTTTACATTGATGTCAGCACGCATATTTGGCTGGCCGTTCTACGAAAAGGAAAAGCTAAAAAAGTAATAATACAGCTAGATGCGCCTTTCTGAAAACGGAAATTCTGCCATAAACAGTACGCTGTAGAGCTGGAAAAACGTCGATGTTTACGCACATCGATGTTTCGATGATTTTGAGGGAGCAACACCGATGTATCGATGCATCGACTTTTTTAAATGGCGAATTTTTTAAATGTTAGCTGAATTCATTAACGCATATATGCAAACCATCAGTCTCTTCAATTTCACAACCATACAAGATAAATGAGTTCAATTTGGACTTTGATTTGAAAGAGAGTGATATTTTGCATTATTGTGTTTATAAACACTGCCATTTACAATAGCTGAAAATTTATTAAGAGTCTTGTAGATTTCCATTTGTCGATTTCTTAATAATTCATATTAAGATTTCAGTAAAATAGAATTCGAATTATTGCGATCTACGTTCAAAAACACATTTATATACATACATATACATAAGATGAAAGATTTTCATTGAAAACACACACATAAACACAGTCCTACAAAGAAGCCTGCGACTTTACGATTTAAAATTAAATTTTTTTATTGATTGAGCTTTGCACTACGATTGTTTATTAGGAAAAATTTAAAAGGCAAAGAAAACAAGTAAGAAAGTCTAAGTTCGGGCGGAGCCGAACATTAAATACCCGGCGCAAGTATTAAATATATGTTTTCCACCTTTCCGAAAGCTACCGCTACATGATAAGCCGGGGTGTATACATTTTAAGTAAATTAGCGTCCTTAAATTTCGAAATATTGAAGTTTCAAGCATATCTGAAATTTACCGTTATATGAAAAGCGGCCTCAATTTTAGTCCGATTTCAACAATTTTCAACGGTTTGCTTTTATGTGGCAAGCACAATAACCATACCGAGTTTGGTACAAATTGCTAGAACGGTTAGCGAGATACATATATGTGATCACAAGTGGGCAGTGCTACGCCCATTTTCCAAAATTTTGTCATAAACGTATTTCTTGGCAAAGAATTGTTGCAATCATCAATTTTGAATAAATTAGCTTCAATATTTACTGATTTATCGAGGATTTTGTATTTCTCGAAATTACCGTTATATGGGATGTGGGCGTGGTTATTGTCCGATTTTAAAAATTTTCGGCCATTTGGTATGCTGTATCAAAGCCAACAACTGTGCCAAGTTTGGAAGAAATTTGTGTAGCGGTTACCAAGATATACACATGTAACCATAAGTGGGCGTGGCTACGCCCATTTGCCAAAATTTTGTAATATTCTTATTTTTCGTCTAAAACTCATTGCAAATATCAATTTTGAGTGAATTATCTTCAGTAGTTACTAAAATATCGCAGTTTTCGTTTTTCTGAAAATTACCGTTATATGGGAGGTAGGCGTGGTTATTGTCCGATTTTGGAAGAAATTGGTGCAGCGGTTACCAAGATATACACATGTAACCATAAGTGGGCGTGGCTACGCCCATTTTCCAAAAATTTATAATATTCATGTTTTCCGTCTGAAACTCATTGTAAGTATCAATTTTGAGTGAATTATCTTCAGTAGTTACTAAAATATCGCAGTTTTCGTATTTCTTAAAATTACCGTTATATGGGAGGTAGGCGTGGTTATTATCCAATTTCGCCCATTTTCAATACCATCCGTCCCACGCCCAAAAGAAGTTCACGTACCAAGTTCCGTTAAGATATCTCAATTTTTACTCGAGTTATCGTGTGCACAGACGGACGGACGGACGGACGGACGGACGGACGGACGGACGGACGGACGGACGGACGGAC
>NW_023458686.1:135912-143599 GCF_013731165.1 Rhagoletis pomonella
GACGGACGGACGGACGGACGGACGGACGGACGGACGGACGGACGGACAGACAGTCACCGCTTAATCGATTTCTCTTTTCATTCTGATCATTTATGTATACATTTGTCTATATCTATCCCCATTCGTTTTGCCTGTTACAAACAACCGTTATGTGAACAAAGTTATAATACCCTTGTGCACAAGTGCGCTCGGGTATAAAAATATACAAATTGTTAACTCTGAGTACTAATTAGATACTATTAAATTGGATTACAAAAATACAAAATCTGGGTTAAATTTCTAAATTGAATCTTCTGTAATCGATATCCGGAATCCGGCCGGATATTAGCCAGTATCCGGCCGGATAACCGAAACGGCCGGATAGGCCGGATTCCGGATATCTACCGGATACCCGGCACATCCCTAGTTTTCTTATAGAGACTAAAAACGCTGCTAAACACATTCATCTCCAATTTTACTGTACTTCCCAGGACACGGAAAATTACATGCAGGGAACCGGTGAGAAGTGCGTATATCTCCAGGACTGGGACTGACGATCATAAGCATGTTTTTTTTGCGAAGGCCATAAAAAGTTCTCATACTTTATCCAATTTCTGCAAGACAGTCAGTCTACCTACAATTCTGCTGAAGACGCTGGATAGACTCAGTTACCTAGTTATATCTTTACATGATACGTGATTTCTCGAGTGCGCCTATCTAAAGCTCAACACACTTGTCAAAAAGACATAACTGGCCTTGTATCATAAGAAATACGATTTCAAAAAATATATATTTCTTTCATTTCGAGGTATTCGCCTGCAGCCCTATGACAGGGTCAGCTAATTTGGATCTTCGATAGGAAGCTGTTGCGGAGATTTAACAGTGAGAAAATATTAAGAAAGGCATCGGTTGCCTTATATTGCTTTATTATATAAGCCCATAATGATTTAGAGAGCTTTCGCCTTGTGGAATTTGCTTTGGGGAGCTGGAGGGTTGGCTTCTAATCGTCTTACAATCTTCTACCTTTGAGAAATACATTACAACACAAATCGGTTTCTAATCGTTCTAAAACCAAAATGTTTGTTGGGCTTAGTCAAAATTTCTCTCTACCTAATAATTTGTTAGTTTAACTGTCTTTAATGCTCTCTAAAATCACTGAAAGTATCATTACAACTGTTGTAATATTAAATTTCATCAAGCAGAAACCGCTTAGGGCTACATTAAGTCGTTAGTAAGTTGAGCCACATGCAATTTCTTCTTTACTACTACTACTACATACATTTTTTGTCGGTTCGCGCGACTCCTCCACCCGCCGGTTGCATGTCCAGTGGCATTAAATAAACTCTCCATCACTTGCCATGCTAAGCACTTACCAATTTTTGTTCTCTGTTTACCGGCAGCTCTTTTGTTTTTCACTACACATATTTTTTTTCGGTTTTGTTTCCACATTTTTATTAACAGTTATGTCGCAAAGTCACATGGCGCTGTTTGTATTTCTTTCCATAATTTTCTCTTGTTTAGCATTTAAAATTTTTGTATTGTCTTTTGTTACTTTTGTGTAAACATTTTCGTTAGCGATTGCCTGCCAAAATAGCTTAAACAATAACACAGCAGTTGCCGACAATCACCATTGCAATGTCAAATGGAAGCATAAAACTTTTGCTGACAGCTGGGAATGTGTGTAGGTATGTATAGTATAACATATCCCTGAAGCCCCACATATGTACATATCATTTTCTAGTCATATATACTTGTATTATGTCATGATTTATTGCATTAATTTGGAAATGGCCTTTAATGACGCACAGCCGGGCGTGCAGGAAATGCTCGATGGCGATGTTGCCTGTGGCGCGTGTCCAAACTATTAGTCCCGCATGCAAATGCTCATTGCTTTTTTGGCGAAAATGCTCTGAGAACTAAATTTATGAATAAAAATGTATTTAACAATGTTCATCAAAGATCCTTAATAAGGTATTTAGATGGCGGCTCTAAGCAGTTAGAGGTGAGCACCACACTCCGTTGGATCTGGGTTTGACACTGGTCTGAGCAACAGCGGTCGCCCCTCGGCCGGCGGTGCCTACCTCCGAGTGTATTTTAGCTAAAAGCAGCTCATAAAACCATATGCCGTTCGGAGGCAATGTCAAATTGTAGGTTTCTTCACTTGAATCGCAATTTCAGGACGCACATCATGAATTGTAGGAGAGCTCGACCAAATATTCGGTCCAAGAATGTTTGTCGTCATCGACATCGATGTAATTTATCGTCAAAACTACAGTATTTTTGCGGGACGGTGTTCCTCGCAAAACTAATGTGTTCAGCGAAACCGGAGTTGGACTGATGAGGTCCATAATAGGGCCGATAAGTTTCTTAGTAGAGCACAGCTTTTTCTTTACACGCTTTCCTTGGAGGGATGATTAGTTGTGGCGAGTCAGCTTAACGGAGCACATAGTAACCTTTTTCACACAGTGCTCGAAGCTTGATAAAATAGTTGGTAAGATCGTTTTCTGCCATAATATATCCATCAACTGTAAGCTAAGAACTACTGTAGGCAGAAGAGGCTGTCATCAAAGAACCAATACACGCATTGTTGAAAAGCGTAACGTCAGTATGGGAGATAAGCATCTTTGCACTCTGATAGCCAGGTGTCATTGAGAGCCTAAGAAAATTAGACTTAGACAGGTGACAGGCCACTTTGCCATTAACGAGGAATGTCATGACTACCAATTTGGCGTGAAAGATTACCTTTGAAACGATATCACCGGACAGGGTGACAAGAACTTGAACATGCGCTATCACAAGGACCTGCTGGCCCAGCGTTGCCCGGAAGAGGTGTAAGGTGCTGCTTATGTCCGAAATATCAAATCTTTCGCTTTTGTTGGAGCTTCGATCAGATAGAGCGCACTGTGACCAAAAATTAAACTTATTTTTACTGCTGGAATTTTTCGAGGGCTGACGGGGAGAAGTCATCTGAACACTTTAATAGGTTTTCCAGCTTACGTGAGGCTAAGATTGAAGTACATACGTGTCTAGGGTCACACTTTAAAGAAAACCATGAGAACCTCTAGGGGATTGATATTAGCCTTCCTCGTTGATTCGTGATTGGAATGAGGCGTTGCATTTAGGGTGCAGTGTTTACCATTCTCGATTTGGATTATAACCTAGAAATAAATCTAGTATTTCTAACAAAAAAACTGAAATCGACAATTCACGTGGAAGGGAAGTCCAAGGAAAGTTCAGGAAAATATTTCTGTAGACTTCTTCTACACAGAGCCTGCAAAGTAAGATAAATTGTTCAGTACTCTCTAATTTCCTAATATTTGTAGATAATTAGCGCATTTCTGATTCGTGGTATGGCTACAAACGTCCAATATTAGAGTCTGCAGCCTGGCTGCCACTACTCTTAACACTTTAAGAGTAATTGTTAAAGACATCGGCGTAGCCAGAATGAAATTTAGGGAGGGGCCCAAAACTATTAAACTAGCATTTCAGGGCACTTTTTTTATACACATATGTATATAGAGAAAACTTGAAAGTTAAGGGTGACGCTCGAGCCCCCCTTCCCCTACCTGGCTACGTCCCTGGCTAAAAACATATTAATTGAGTTAAGGTATCGAAGATGTCATTTGGATGACAAGTTAAGAAAATAAAAACTAGCCAGCGAATGGCTTTACCATCCAAGAAAACAACTCAAGGAAAAGACAAAACAATAAACATATTCGCATTGGTGAAAGCGCTTGTCAACACAAGAGAGCAATTTATTTAGGCAGTAACTTTTAGAAAACAAATTTTTTCCCACATGATCTCTTTTTAGCTTAATGCATTTGTCTCCAGTTTAATTCCTTTATTTATCTTAACACCTAAACATTTTTGAAGTTTATAACGAGTTTATCTTTCTCCAAAGGCTGTTAAAGGCTGTCAGATAGGAAAAAAATAGTTTCCTTGCTATAGTTTCTTCATTTCTGTTCATACATATTTTTTAATTGCCATCCAACATGTTTATTTGTGCAAAAATTTAATATTAACAAACCTTCAAGAAATATTACAGATTATAGGAAGCGGCAGTAACTAAGGAAATATATGTATGCACTTCATCTGCATGTGCAGACATATGAGGGTATTTAAGATAAGTATAAATATGTCAGCTTCTAACAATGTTGCATCTGAGCTATTTTGTTGGGATATACGTATTTCTATAACAGCTAATCGGCTTAGATGGATCGTTAAACATTGATAAGAAGGCCGGAATTCAGAACAAATATGTTGCATGCAAAGATGTACATTTGTATGTATGCATGTATGTGTGTTGCATACGGAGAAAGTTGTTGTTAGTCAATAAAAGTTACCTAAAATATTTATACCGAAGTAACTAAAAGTAACAGTAGTAATAGCAACTAGGGTGGTACAAAAAATGCATGTGAAAACGTAACGTCGGTTATGCTCTCACCACCTAGGATTGTTCGATACCGAAAAAATATACCCCTATGAAATAAATCGAAGCCTGCACTGCGAGTATTCCACGTTTAAAGCACATTAAAATACGGAAATTAAAAGCGCGCGTATGGCAAATGATTTATATTTCAACTTTACTAGGATATGAGCAAGCAAGAATGCAGAGAAGAAAAAAAATATTCTTGCATATTTTCAGAATGCTATTTTCACGAATTTGAGTGCGTGCAAAAAATATTAAAAATACCATAGAATTAAAGCACATGCTACACATTCACATACATACCAGAGCTGTGTAATGATTGAATCAATTGAGTGTGCATTCTCATTTTTTTCGTTTAAAAAATGTGATTGTTTGATTTAAAAAATTTAACAACCACTCTTGAGATTGGTTACAAATTGCAAACACAAAATATGTAGTGTGTTATGGAATGGTTGATACCCATTCACATAGAGAATGTGAATGCAAAAAAAAAACTCAATCATGTATGATTGGACGTTTATGGGAATGCAATCTGTCATTATCATTCAGTACTAATACTATTTGTTGTATCAGGGTTGAAATTTTTGCACCCAAAATGTGAAACCAGAAGATTGCCATCTCCCTTAAAATAAGTAAACAAATAAATATTTGGTGCTAAAATATTTTTCTAAGTGTTTGGCCGAACTTCTGCTCAAACTTGAGGCATGAGTTCTGATTTTATAAGAAGAGTTTTCAAGGCAGAAATATACTCGAAGGTATGCCATCGCGTGCCGAAGGACGACTGCTATTTTGTGTTATGATCTGACCAGGTATTTAACCATGGTCCTATGGAGTGGAAGTACGCACATGTAATCACTCTGCTACGGCGGCCGCCGTAAGTACATGCTATACATATCGTCGTTTAAAGTACAAAACCGCGTATCAAGAAAATGCAAAACCGCGTAATTGCATAAATTATTTTCTATAGAGTAAAGTCACCCATATTTCAAAATGGTTATCTTTTTTATAAAGCAAACGTATTTCTGGCTAGTATATTTCAGGACGAATGGATAAGAATTGAGCCAAGAGCTTTTGTGAGCAAATCCAATTTTTGGCAGCCAATGTCAATCACACGGTTTTGCAGAATGACGATACGCGGTTTTGTACTTTAAACGACGATATATATGTACACATATTAGATTATTTATTCTCAAAATGCATGAAAACTATAATATGCTTGCAAACAATTAATAACATTTTGTGATAAACAGTTTTACAAATGTATTTGCACTTCAAATTTGTATTTTAATAAAGTATTAATTAAATAAATTATTATTGTAAATTATTATTTTAATAAATAGATAAAGAGATATTTATACTTGGCAACTCTTGGACTTTTCTTCATTTGTAACAAATGACAGATGTAAACAAAATAAAAAAATAATTGTATTTTTACAAATTTAAAGCAAACGGGCGTTCTTTACAAAAAAATGTAGTTAGTGATCGAATTGCGCATATTTTTTTTTTTACAATATCAAGTGCCCACAAGAAGTGTTAAACCACTAAATAGCTTAAAAAACGCTTTCAAAAATTCGAAACGAGAGTGAAGTGCAGTGTTCAATTGTGATGGAAATTGCAGGCAAAATTTGTGCGTGTGTAATTAATGTTTTACTTATTTGAAGAAATGTTGCCCGTTGCCAAACCAAGACCCCCGCTTTCCCCTGGTGGTTACATAATACTTGAATAGCTCCTTAATTAACATGTGTTTGTTTTGAGCACGCACGGCCAGTTAAACAGGCATGTCTGAATCGATTTCCTTCATCATTCTTAGCAATTTGATGTGCATTTTTATTGCTATGTGTTGCAAACAGACATTTTAGGAACTAAATAGGTTCTAAAATCTCTGTACACAAGCGCACTTATTTTTAACAGTTTCCAGTTTATGTAATATTAATCAAAACAGCTTTTATTTATTTTATGTATTATGTGATTTCTGGAAGCGTCGAATACAAAAAAGGGCTGTGACTGGGTTTATGTAATTTGAAATTGTATTGATGATTACTAATAATAATAGAAACGCGCTTACATATCGACACAACTAAAAATTTCATATATCTCAGTAGAGCCAATTAAAGATTTTTTGTTTCGTAATTTAGCAATAATATGTCTTGGAACGTAATTATTCCGGATTATATGCAGTCATACTGTAAGCTTTCAAATTATGTATTTTTCTAAACCTGAAATTTTGAATTGTGCCGTTATTGCAGAGGACCATCGACGTATGTTAGTGTTTGGCCGAGCTACTCCTCCGATTGTGGCATGCGCCTTGATGTTGTCGCACAAAGGGGAGGGACCTACAGTTTTACGCCGACTCCTGCCGGGGGCCGACCACTATTACAAAAAATATTTTTATTTTTTTTTGATGGCCAGAACTGGGGTCGGACGCTCACCCTGCGGAATGGTAGTGCGCACTTCTAACCACTACACCACAGCGATCGCTTAATTAATTTTAATCATTAATCGCGATTAACCATTTATTCGTTAATTTTTAGTCATTCATAGACTAACATTTTGTCGACAATACTCGCATAAGATAGTCCCAAATTTTCACAAAAGAGAAAAGTGATTTTCTTCAAAACTTTTGAATGACGTCTTGACTGAACTTACTAATTCGGAATTTCTACTATTACTTATAGAGTAGGCTATTCATAAAGTCTGGGTAATGAAATAAAAATTTTTCTATTATAAGTTCCATAAAAATAAGGAGACTTTTATTGTTTAATTTATTTTTTGCACATAAACTTGTATCTTGAACTTCTTTTTCCAAAAAGTGAGGATGTCAAAATTTCAATAGATATCGGATGTACGGTAATTTTCCAAAGAGATCTCCTAATAGATAAGTTCATGAAAACTATTCCAAACGAAAACTTAAAATTGTTAAAAAAAATAATAACTAAATTTAACTAATTTATATTAGAGGTTTGAAGTTTATCCCACTGTAAGTATGAAATCTTCAGCTATGTGTTTCCATTGTCACTTTTTCGTAGCCATATCAACTGCCTGACAATTAAGAAGATTGTGACGTTTCATGCTACCATACGCAATATCTTAAATCCTTCAAATTTTATTATTAACCTTTTGTTTGTTAAAAACATTTTCTTCTTAGATTCGAAACTTGATCAAGCAAAATTGCCTTTGTTTTTGACTAAGAGATGCTCAATAAGCTCAGAATTGTAGTTCTCATTTGCATACATAACAATAAATTATTAATTTTTGTTTCACACCAACTCCAATATTGAA
>NW_023458686.1:143699-149268 GCF_013731165.1 Rhagoletis pomonella
AAGAGTTATCATTCTGCTCTGTTACCCTTTTTGACTTTAAAATATTTGAAATGTAAATGCCATATTTTGTTGCACGTGCCACAGCGCTTTAAATGATTTCAGTGGATTTCACGTAATGCCCTTCTGTAAAATTTTTTGTTTATAAATTTTGGAAATTAAGTTTACTTACTTTTAATAGAAGCCAAATGTAAATTTAAGAATCAATTTAAGCAAAAAGCATTTTCTCTATTACAAGTGAGTGGTGAATGGGAAAATTAATTTGCCCTACTGAACAATTTTGATGATCTTGGTGCTGAGCTCAATAAGAAGTAGGAAATACCATTTGAAAAGCGATAATGCATGAAAATAAAAGCTGTTTGTCCAGATAAGAGAGATATCTCAATGACAGTCGGTATCTCCGGGGAAAGCATTTGGCTTTCTTGACGGCAGCCAGGCAGTTCCAACTGTGGTTCCGGATAGAAATATATCCATGGAGATCCCAGGGCTGCACTAGGTTGTATTGACATTTCGTAACTGAGCGGAAAAGTGAAAGAGCTACTTATTTTCATGATAAAAACATGTTTTATCATGCTTATTTCATTTAGCAAGCTACTGCAGTGTCTTTCAATTTGAGCTTTAATCTCTACATACATATTATGGTAAGTTCCAGCTAGGACAAGAAATGTTATGTTATAGTCTTAGCCTCGCAGCATGGATTCCCACGGCCCACTTCTTTGTGTAAATGGCAGTTAGTCGAGAACATAACACCACATAAATATCTCATAGATAAAACAAGTGCCCTCTATAAAATAGCTTTCATTCATGGAAACCTATATGTATAAGTACATAAGTGTGTGCTTCTGTAACATGTTTATTTTATGATTAAACAAAAGCGATTATGTTCACTTTATTACACGTTTAATAAATGCTAAGTGTCTAGCAGTTTGCAATCGTTTTATGTTTTTGCCAGTAGTCAGCAAATTTTTCTAAAATTCTATTACTCTTTTTGTGAGAAACATAACTAAATTTTTTTTTTGCATTATCATTTAAGTAATTACAAATATGGAGTATGTAGAAATACACAAAATCGCACAAAAAGCAACTCATTTCCTGCAGCAACATCTTTTTTACGTTGCTGCTTCTCCGCCGTTAATAAATAATTCATACGCGCTGTCAAAAGTTACTTTGAGGTTTGCTTTGAAATGGCTGACAGTTTTCTCGGTAAACTTTTCCCCACCTTTCATGTCATTTCACATTTGCTTTGTTTGATTAATAATTAAAATCACGACAGCCAAATAGTAATTTCGAAATTGCGGTTTATTGATTGTATTCAAGTTGCAAAAAAAACTGTATATGTATTTATATACCTATAAGGATACTAAATACCCCAATACTAGTCCCATTTTGAACAAAAAACTTTTTGTGATTATTCGTGTGATACTTTTCCAAATTTTTTAATGTAAGTAGTACTTTGGATCATACGGGATATTTCAGCACCGCTTAAAGATTTTCGAGACTACTTCGGAATTTTCGTGACTACGTTGCTATTTTCGAAACTATTTTGAGATTTTCGGAATTTTCGGGACTATTACGAGGTTTCCGGGAGAGCCTCGGTATTGGCGGAACTATCGGGGTTCTCTCTAATGCTTCGAGATTTTGGGGATTCTTGAGACAGTTTTCGGATTTTTTTACTATTCCGGTTTCTCGGGACTATTTTGGGATTCTCCTGTCTATTTAAGAATCTTCTGCACTATTTCTGGTTTTTGGGGACTATCTCGGTATTTTCGGAATTATTGCGCTCTCATCGGTACTATTTCTTGATTTTCGGGACTAATTTGGGATTCTAGGGACTTTCTCGGGATACTCGGGATTAGGTACTTAAGATTTTCGGGGCTATTTAGGGATTCTCTGGACTTTCGCGCATTTTCGGTGACGATTTAGGGATTCCCCGTCACGAAAATCTGCAAATAGTTCCGAGAATACCGAAGAGCCCCGAAATAGGCCCAAATTATAATCTACAATGAGAGGCGTTTCTTATGGTATCTTTAAAAAAAGGGGTGGAACAGTTTATTTTTCATAACGCCTTTTTGATTTCAAAAATTTAAAATTACCTTTATTTACTGCCTCTGGTATTTACTCCTACAAATCTACGTACGTAAGATTCCGTTAGACTGTAAAACTGGCAACAAATATTGAAATAATTCCCAACATATCCAACCTGTTAAATATCCATTATTGAACCGAGAAAGTCGATGAACACTGCCCTCCTATTTGCGTTTCATTGAGCTGACATAAATTTAACTAATATTGATTTTTACAACCAACTTTGCGCGTACAAATAACTGTTCCCCATATAACTTTCCACTCATCAAAGTAAATACATTCCACAGTCCAACTAATATTGCTTTATTGAATTTTTAGCCAAAAGGCTTAGAGAAATGCAAGTTCACCAGCCCTTGTACAGCTGAGTGTGTGCATGCGTGAGCATGTCAAAGTCGGAGTGTTTGCACTCGCTCCGAAGAAAACTTAACCCAACTGAACCAGCCGCCTAATCATGTTGTCGAAGTTCGAAGCACGTTTTGAGAACTTTCTAAGAAGCTGAAGCGAGTTTTGCGCGAAGAGGGAAAACAAGACAAAAATTTATGTGCTGTAAACTCAACGACAATGCCAAGAATAACAGAAAATATAACAACAAATAAAATTACTAAATACACAAGCTATGGCAAGAGAGAGGATTAAGTTTGTTGCAGCAACGTGCTTGCAATTTTGTCACAAGTTTTTTGGTTGCTTTCTAAAGTACAACAAAAACAAAATGGAACAGGGAAACGACGAGTTGTGGGGAATACAAAGAAAGTTAGGCGAAAAAAGGTAGAATGAAAAAAATAAATAAATAAAAAAGGTAAAGCAAGAAAAAAGGAGCGCTCAAGTAAGCAAGCCAGCAAGCAAGTAGGCAGCCATCAAGCGCAAAGCAACTGAGAACTAGAAAAGCATCTTACAAGCAGCCAATCTAATATAAAAGATTTGCTCTTCAAAATTTGCGCTGGTGTTTGCCTGCCGCCGCTGTCACGTATTTATGCTAGTGAAATTCTTTTCTCCTTTTGGCGAACGGCTGGCGAATGCTGGTAAGCATTTTTGCGACGTGCAAACATGCGATTTTTTTTGCCACCCACCAACCTTTCGGTCGCCTCCAACTCCAATAGCTTAATTTTAATTTCTTTTCTATTTCTTGGTGGTCGCCTACATTTTCATCTTAATGTTTGTTTTTTTTTCGCTATCCTTCTTTACTTACATTGCCTTCTAACTGCCTTTTATGGTTGTTTGTAGGTACTTGTATGGTAGGTAGGAAATTGCGGCTAGGGAAAATAAGATACTCACTCATTGTCTGAATGAAAATAATAACGAAGGTTACGTATACGCACTGTAAGCCCAATGTGGCCGTGAAGGAGTCGTGAATGCGGAAGGCTGTTCAACAGCAGCAACAACAACAAATGGTTGTGGTATTTTTAGTAATCTACTTGCGTACAACTGAGTGGCTAGTGGTCGGCTTAAAGTTTCCTCGTTCATTCAACCGCTCATTCAATGCCACAAACAATCACGAAATGAAATGGCATCATGGCTGGTTATAAGGTCGGGAGTAAAAAAGGTTAATAGTATGAAAGTGAATGGAAGGGTAGCCAGGGTCGCTTTCGTTTAGTTTTTTTTATTTCTTTGCAGGAGCTAGTGCGCTGGGTAGTGCAAGACTTTTGGGAGGAAAAGGTGGGAGTATTGTAGGTAGAACACGTTTTTTTTCAAATTCTGAAAATTGCTTTTTCTTAGATTTTATTCGTTTGTTTTATGAGTTTATTACTTATTTAAACAACGTTATCAATATTGCATGGGGGAAGGAGTGAAAGTGTTTCCTTTACTTTTTTGATTTGTGACAAAAAATTCTAAAAAGAGTAACACAAACCTTCTGCTAAGCCTAAATTAAAGAATGGGGAAGATTTATAAGGTTACTTGTAATCAAAAATTTTCGTTTTAATCCTACCTGGATGAAACTGTTTTACGTATCGTTGTAGGCCATGGAAATATATAGAATATATATAAATAGAAATAAAAATTAAATAATTAAAAATAATATAGGACGCAGATGTGATGACCTTCGAAAAAAGAGATGGCAACCCTAATTAAAAATATCAGCCTAAAATTGTATTAAAACTCTTTCGATTGACACTAATATTTCGCTATTTCATTTATGCAGGTTGTGGCAACTAATTTAAAAGTATTTTCAAACTAAAATCTTTTTGTCGTCTGGCATTGTTATACATATTTCAATTAACTGATGAACTAAGCTGAATTAAATTTTTAAGCACATGGCAACTCTCCTAAATACAGTTCAGAAATAAATTATTTTCAAACCCATCTAGACTGATACAGATCTTTTGAAAATTCATTTATCTTATTAGTTTGAATTGAATTTTTTCAATAGGTGGTAGCAGCCCTCTTCTGACACCCTAAGAAAATTCTAAATGTTCAATTTAAACATTTCTAACACTCGTTCGTTTGATACGCATATTTTAAAATTTCATGTAACTTATGTATAATTAAACTAAATACGACATTCAAAAACAGGCTAAAATCCTCTTAAAAATTATTTTTGAACTAAAATTTCCTTAAATATTTTTCGTCTGACGCTGTTATAAATACTTAAAGTAACCGATGAATTAAGTTGAAATTTACTTTTTAAACACGTGGCAACCCTAACAAATATAGTTCTGAAATAAAGGATTTTAAACCCATTTCCATTGAAAGCCACCATTTAGGAATTCATTTAAATTATAAAATAATTTTAATGTAATATTTTAAACTGGAGCAACCCTCAAACCTATAAAAAAATTTCTAAATTGTCAAAAATAAATATTTCTTAAAACTCAAACTTCAGACTTCTCAAATAGGTGGCAACCCTCTTAAAAATATTTTCAAACGACTACCTTCTTAAACAACTGTTGTCAGACACCCATATAGTGATACCTTATTAACCAACGAAATTCCTTTAACTAAAATTGAATAAAATTTTCTATACATGTGGCAACTCGCCTGCACGTGGTTAAAAATAAAGCCTTTTCAAAACCATTTCGGTTGATACCAACACATTGTTACAGTTGATTTAACTTTTATAATTTGAGCTAAATTTCCTAAGAGGTGGCAACTCTTTTCGAAAAAGTAAGCAAGAGGAAGGGGAAATTATTTTTCTGGGTTTAATGGTGTCTTCTTTTCTACAAAAAAAAATTTTGCCTTTTCATTGGTCTCTCCATAGTATTTGTGCGGCGAAATTCGGAGTATAATTTTCTAATTTTTTCATAAAATGTAAATTCTCCTAGAGTAGAAAATGTTTTTGTCGGTCATAATTTAAATGAGAAAATGTTTATGACCTAGCGCGCACATCTTAATCCGATAACCTGGCATAACATACATACATATATATTTATTCTCAAAGACACTTTCTAATTCTGTTTAAAAAGTAATTCATTAATCTTGTGATTTTGTAAATTTTACATTTGTATGGAAGTGGAGGCGCGGCACAACAACCGCAATAATTGAGCGCCATACG
>NW_023458686.1:149368-157555 GCF_013731165.1 Rhagoletis pomonella
TATGAACACACATACAAAGTGAAAGCTTTCTCTTTCTATTACTGCTACACATGCAGTAAGCTCGTGCTTTAGAACACATACGTTAAGTATTATAAATGAGATTTCACTTTAAAAATGCTTTCTCTACATCGCTGCATTTTTTTGACAATCATCTGATATTAACCTAAAAATATTTCTCGTTTTCTTTTTGATAATTTCCATTTAAAAAATTCAGTCGCCATTTGAACTGCCACATAAAAAGATTGGCGTCGGTTCTCTCCCAGAAAACAAAAATTACACTAATATTTATTAATATTAAAGTAAAAATTTGGCATACTTTTACATATTTTATTGTTTCTATATGTATGTTTAAATATTTATGTAGCTGCGCGCAAAAATTTCTTGGTGGGTTGGCGCACTTTTTATTTTTCTAATTTTGAAGCTTCGTTATTTTTCATTCCTTATTTCCATAAACTGATTTACCTCTGTTTTCACTTTATAAATTCGACTTTCATTCCAATTTCTCCGCTTACTTCATTCTTCAAAAGTCACTGATCTCACCCTCAGTCTCCGGATAGGTGCAGGTGAACGGATTCATTAGCCAATTGCACAGCCCCTTGTCTTGGCGCTTGTTCTTCTTCACCATAGTTATGCGATTGTGAGGCTCTTTCGAGAGACCTGACGTAAAGCTGCTCTCGTCGCTATCTCTCGCTGTCGCTACGCTATGGTAGCCGCTTTCGGCGCGACGTGAAATACCCGAATGTTTGGAAGTACGTGGTGTTGACGAATCGTGTCCGCTGTCGTAGGCCTCGCAGGTGGTATTTAGTGGTAGTAGTGGTAACTGTGTTTGGGAGGTCGCTGGCATGGCAGCGCCGCCATCGCCCGGTAGATGCTCCTTTTCGAGTGAGGGTCGCTTCGAGGGTGAGAGTAACGCCGATTTTTCATCTACTTCGCAGATATCCTCGTGTTCCAACACGAAGGGTTTCTCTACTTTTGGCAAATTGGGATCGGAAGCACCATCAGGATGACGTAGGGAGGCATATTGCTCCATGCCGGCAATTTGCATGATGCCATTCAGGCTGGGCAAACTGCCTTGGCTGGGGCTGCGCGAAGGTTGTCTGAAAGAGGGAGCGTAGAGGGGAAGAAATGGATTTTCTCAGTTAGTTAATACTTAGTAGCAAGCTTTAAGTAGTTTTACATATTTATTTTTGGTTTTGTTTTACTTAAAGGCAATCAAGAATTGATTAGAGAATGGAATGCGGAGAAAAGACATAAACGGACTTTAAAATTCTCGGTATTCGAAGCTGAACTAAAAACTTTGCCTAAAGGTAGTAACCCTTAAAATATATTAGGTTAAAATTTGTGCTCAAAAGTGCAAGATTCATATTTGGTTTCTACTGACTTTTAGAATTCTAAATTTTCTTATTAACCTTAGGTAATTTCACTCTATTTCTTTTTTGCATGCTTTTGTTAAAATTACGCTCTAGTAAAAGTTGTAAAATATTCAATTTATTTGGATATATTTAACATACATTAAATATGGTATTTATCGTTTTTTTTTTTTTAATTAGGGTTGCCACCTATCCCTGCCTAAGAAAATACATACATGTACAAATTTCTTTTACGAGTTTCTTTCGGCATTCAATTGTTAATATCTATTTACTTAATTTGAGTGATATATTTAGTTTTACTTTTGTAAGACAGTTGGCAACTCTATTTAGAACAATTTCCGTAAACTTGCTGCACCAAATACCACTTGTTCGATGTGCAAGTTGTCATATTTTATGTAAAAATAGTTTTGACAGCTGTCAACTCTATCTTAAAATTTTATCAAATACATGTTTACAAATACATGTTTTGAAATGTCTGTTTTGAAAAAAAAACGGTAGCTTCTGTTTACTTTTAAGTACTATATTCTCAAAAGCCTTTCGTTTGATACATCGATTGTAAAATTAAATTTTTTTGACATTTTTACCATGTGGCAACTCTATTTAAAACTATTTCTAAACTTAATCGTTCGAAATTACTATTTGATTGATGTTTCCATAAATTCGATTTTATTTGACTCCTCTCAATTTTTTATGCAGGTGGCAACCCTGCTTCCGTTAAAATTTTTCCCTTTTACTAAGTATGTACTCACCTCGGACTTGGTGGCCTATATGGCGGCTCACTGCACACGCTACCCGGCCCCGTATTGAAACGATAGGCGGGTTCACTATAGACGCTGCCCACATCGCAGCCGCTGCGGAAGACGGGCGTCACTTCGGCCATGGCCAGCTGTGAGGTGAAGATCTCACGTAGACGCGCTAATTGATCGAATTGGTTTCTAAACGGAGGAAAAAAATCACAAACATTCTAAAGAGCAAGCATTTTCCCTAGCTTACCTCGTTCTTTCACCCATCGCACAATCGCTAAACGCATCTCCGGCCATATTGAAGCTCGACACAATGGACATGTTGTCAACGTGACTTAGTGCCGCCAAAGGATGCTCGCTAAAAAGAAACAACAAAGAAAAAAGAGCAGAAGAAAAATATTAATTTTTTATACGAGTATAACAGCTAGTTTTCATTCGCTATATTTCCGCTTCTCACCCGCCCATTGTGCGCGCTATCTCCTCCTCTGTCACCTGCTGTCCACAATCGGACATGCCCATGTTGTGTTGGGAGTAGTGATGCGATGACTGCCTCGAGGGCGCACTATGTTGCAGTTCCTCTTGTCGTCGCAATTCCTGTTGCTGTTGCTCACGTTGTTGCTGCTGGTAGAGTGATTCACGCGAAACATGTCGCGACAGTATGCGATGCAGACTTTCGTGCGAAATTTCACGCGAACCCAACGGCTCGATGAGCGGCAACGCTGGCGGCACCTCCGACGGTCCGCTGTCCTGGTCCTCATCACAGTCTGCTTGCCGATCGCTTTGGTGTCCACTCGCACTCGCACCCACGCCAACGCCATGCTCCGACATCGTTGCTGCCGGGTTGCCACCTCCAACGAGTAGCTGCTGTGAAATGATGCCATAACCTGTGTGTGAATGCGTCGATTGTAAATCAGTCTCATCTTTTGTTGTCGTCTGCTGGGTGAGTCCGAGCGAGCCTGTGGCGCTGGACTGTCGTTGATGATACGCTGGCTGGGAGCCACGTATCTCTGCGGGCGCCGAGGCGTTCGTTGTGCTCACAGCTGTGGAAAGACCCATGGCAATGGCATGTGCCAACTCCGCTTCGCTGGCGCATAGCATGAATTGCTGCTGTTCGAGGGGTAGCGAATGTTGTTGCTGCAACGTTGGATGCTGCACAGCATGTTGTTGGTGTTGCAATTGTCTGGTGCTCGTCGCATACAAATCCTCTGGTGCATCGAGCGACTTCTGCTTCAGCTGTGACATGTGGAAGGTAATGTTGCGCAGATGCTGCGCTTGTTGGTCGCGATGTGCCGCATTGCCGGCGCCGTGTGTGGGCGAAGACGCTGCCGATGTGGTTTGGAAGACTTGCGAAGTCTGATTCTCTACCCACTGCCGTATCATGGACTTCTTATGCGAGTCCATGAAGCCGTAGCCTTGCACCTGCGAGGGTGCTGTAGGCAGATTGCCGGCGGTCAGTGAACGTGTCGACTGCGACTTGGGGCCATCAATCCATGTCTCGCACTGTTTCACATGATTCACTTCGCGCAGCAGATGACGCGCCTCAGCTACCTTGGCGCGCGACACACGCGGTCCATCAATCCACTGCTCTTCGCTTATCTTGCGCATCGGACTGCCGGGGCAGTCTAGGGAGTCGCCAGCGGCGGCGGCGGACACAACATTGGCGCCGACGCCTGGACGCCGCAGCGGTGAGCCTTTAGGTGATGGCACATTCGAACCCTTCGAGCACATCATGCCTGCCATGCCGGAATGACGCAAACTGCCCGCAACTATTTTGGGTGAGGAGGCTGAGTGCGAAAGTGATTTCACGCTGTGAACGGGTGAGAAGAACTGTTGCTGCTGCTGATGCTGCTGGTCGGCATTGACCGCAGTCGCTTGAGGCTGTTGTTGTTGTTGCACATGTTGGGCTGGCGTTGGACTATTGACGTGACCGCGTTTTAGGCTGCCTGCGCGACTAGACGCATTTATGGTGGGACTTTGTGGCACTGCTATGAGACAATGAGTAAAGAAGGAAAGTGGGTGAAATACAGAAAAGGCCACAAGACGAATATGAAAGAGTGAAATAAAAATAAAATGGGTGACCACAGCTCTAACTGCGCGCTTACCTTTTTGTGCTGCTGACTTCTTCAGCGTGCTTGCTGCACTACTTTTCGCCGGCGACTGTTGCTGCTTCTCCAGGCCGCTGCCCTTCAACGCCTTGCTCATCACACAACGATTGTCGCCACTACTCAGCGAGGGCAAATACACTGGCGGATGTTCGCCATCCGTCGCATCGTCACTCGGTCCCATGTAAATGACGGTGTCTGCAGACAGCTCCGAGCTGGAAGGATCTGCGCCCGAACCAGCCGATGAGCCGGTCGATTGATGTCCTAAGTGCGCAAAAAAAAGTGCAAATAGTCAGAAATTCGTGGAGAGTTTGGAATAGCAAACGAAAAAAAGTTATCTCAGCTAGCGCAAATGCTGTTACAGTATTCCCGCTTAATTGACCCCGGTTAATTAATTTTGGAAATTATTTTTTTTTAATTGTGTGGAATTTGAGGAAAACTTGTTTCGTGGGTATTTTTGAGGTTACGAACTGTAAGTTTTTATCAGATATTATAAATTCAAAATGGCCTACTCAATATCACTTGCAAAAAAATTACCACATCCCTTTAAAATACGCTCCTTAGATGTTTTTGAGATTGAAGATTACGAAAACGATATCAGACTTAAAAAATTCAAAATGGCCTACACAGTATGAATTCTGAAAATTTTTTTCAACCACAGAGATCATTATTAAAAAAAAAAATAAATGTTGTATTGCAGAATGTGGGTGTCACCGAAAAATAGAATAAGACGACCCTTAGGTTCCACAAAAAAAAAAAAACTTCGAAATTACCTTTCAAAAATTCTTTAGACTCGGGGTTGTACGGCAAACCTTTTTTTTGTTGCTTATAAGTTGGTACGGTCTGGTGTATTGCAACCAGCGAGCGTTACATATATCTACCACAGCGTCATCAAAAAACCAATAGCCCTACCTTTCAAGTGCAACACCGCTAGCAGGGAGACACATGTCCCCTTAAACATAGGAATTACTAAGGCTAACACTGCTGACACAAAAGTGCGTCTGGGTCGACACTTTAACTCCAGTGATTTGCGCATTTATGTAACTCCACCAGCCACTGGTTGGTCACTCTTCAAAAGTGATGCAATACGCAAAGTACTTACCTCCATTAACGCCCGCCGCCGCCATTCCTCCTACACCCGTTTTGTCACTTGGCATGGGAAAACGATGTTTACGTCGTCGCATTCGATGTATGCGTGAGGCCAGTTGTATCGTCGTCAGGGCATCCGTATGCGACTAAATATACAAACAAAGCGTACAAGAAGAAAAGAGCAAATGCAAAAAGAAACAATAACAACAACCACATTAGTAAAAAATTTTAATTTGAAAGTCATTTGTCATTCTCATTGTGACACAAGACACAATGCCGGGCATCAGACGAGTGCGATTTTATGAATGTGCAATAATTGACCAACCACTCAGTCAAGCGTTGCCGTCGATATGTTTGCAAGTATGTAAATATGTGTGCACATCGTCATTGAATGAAGAATAGCAGTCAAAGCCATTATGGAATTGTTGTCCAATTAAGCCTAGAAACAACAATGACTATTGTGAATGTTGAGCTGAAGTGCAGCTCGAAAATACCGCTTAAGAGCATGGCAATTACCCAGCCACGAGCCCCTTATTACACATATTCACACTCGCAATGACATACATCTTCAATAAATACCACTCCCGTTAACTCACCTGTGTGTGCATTACGTGCGCCATTATGGCGACATGACACGTCAACGGCGCCAGACAATCTTTCAACAGCGGCGTCAATGGATGATCCTTGTTCGGCGGATGGCGTTGTCCACTCAATATGGCCAATAGTATGTTGCCAATGCCGGAGAGTGGCAGTCCACCATTGCGGTTGGCACAGCCACCCAAATCGATGAGATGTAAACGACTTCGTCCTCCAGCCACTGTGCGAATTGTGTGCATTCGAATGAAAATAAGTGCATTAAAATTTTAGCATGAAATGTCTACAGTGCTGTGTGTGCTTAGTGTGTGTTTGTGTGTGTGTGTGTGAGTCTGCATTGGTATTGCATTATTGGAATTCCAATTACTTTATCGTGAGTTTATTGAGCAGTTTTGTGTCTGAATAAGTACTCACCTCCTCCTTTGCGCGATAAACTGTACTGGTAGACGTGTAGTGTGAAAATCATGGCTGGCTCAAGTCCACCTTGTGGCCGTCCTGCGAGTGCAGCGTCTAGGAACAATGCGGCACGTTCAGCGGTGGGGGCACGCAGTTCGGTGGGTCCGCCAAGGAAGTCATCACGCAAGTATACGCCTGGCGAGTCATCGGATTCTGTTGTGTAAATTTGTGAGGGTATATGGAGAAGAAGAAAGAAAAAAAACGAGAATAAAGTCAAAGAATTGTGGAATAGTTGCATTCAAAAGAAGAAATGTTTAAAGGCCAGTAAATAAATAAAGCAATTTGTGGAATGCGATTGGAAAACTCTATTACTCATCTGCAAAACCTTGACTTTCAGGTATTGGTAGACAGCGTAAAACCGGTAACAAGTGCTCATGGGCTAAACGAAAGAGTATGCAACAGGATTCAAAGATTTTCAGCCGGAGCTAAAACCAATATGGAAGCCACTTGGTGGATCAAAGCTGCCACCCTTCCAGAACGGTCTATCTTTATGTATATAGCTGCTATTAAGCCTCCAAATTCTCAAGGAGCAACGTGCAAAGTTGACTGCATTGCCGACGAACTGGTTAGGAAAGGGACGGAATGGTTCGTGGCCTCCTCATGTCCTCCTAAAATACAGATTAAAGACTGAACTCATCAGGGGGATAAATACCCGGTGGTCCATGGAACAAACCTGTCAAACAAATTCGGAAAAAAGTTGGCATAAAAGCATCTCAAACTCTCACTCGGTTTGACTGCTCCTCTCTAAGGCAATATCTCCACACAGCATTATTGGGCTCATTATGATTTTATATAGACTGTCGACTAGTTAAGGAGAAAGATAGAATCTTCTAGCCAATATCGCTTCTTTTGCAGCGCAAGGAACAATTTAAAGCTCTCCTTCTAAGAAGTGAGCACAATATTTGAATTCCAGGTGACCTTCACCTTCAGATTTGAAACTTATTTTTTTCAATAAATCTTCTATGCATGTGCTGGTAAAAGAGCTTAGATGTTGCATACTTTGACGGTGTCCTTTAACTCGAAAAACTTAAGTTTGAAACAACCCTAATGTCATTGCAAGCCAAACAGACAGCAGTAGACTTAACATCTCACCTTGCATTTTAAAACTTTAAACAACTCCACTAATCTTACTCACCAGTCGCATGCGCCGCCAACAAGTCCTTCGAGCTGGAGTCCGGTTTCGTGGCGCTGACACCAAGCGCACTGACGCGCACCGAAAACCGCGCGCCACTCTTCTGACGACGCTCATTAATGCCCTTGTACAGCCAGGAAATGGCGCAAGGGATAGCACCTAATTCGGTGGGCGGATTCACGCCACCCAACATCGTTTTCGGTTGACCTGCGAAATAAAAAAAAAAAACGTAAAAAACGAAAGAAAAACGGAACGAAAGCGTTAAAGACAATGCACAGCCATATGGCGCTAGGAAAAGTAAGAAAAATGTGCGATAAGCATGCGGAGATTACGATTAATGTAAAATTTATTGCACATTTCCCATAGGAAATAAATAAAGAAAAAAGAAAAGAGTGTGATAAGACAACAATAAAACGAAACTTACCGGAATTCGGATAACCAATCGTTAGTAGACAACCGTCGGAACCTTCCAGCACGGCGGGTATCACCTCAGACAAGGCAGACGCACAGATATCGGACTGCGAGCGCAACAAAAAATGGGAGAGACACAGAGAAAAGGTGAAGGAAAAGTTTTAAATAATGACTTCAAAAGCAAACTTGCCGCGCGAACGCTGATAAATTGTAACTTTAAAAAGCTTTCGCATTGATAAGCGCCCACTCCACTCCACTCCACTCACCTGTTGATCCTCTGCCGTGAAGAG
>NW_023458686.1:157655-173563 GCF_013731165.1 Rhagoletis pomonella
GTGAACAAAATTAATATACCCTTGTGCACAAGTGCGCTCGGGTATAAAAAGTAGTAAACGAAATTGAAATAGTCAAAGAATACTAAATGTCTCTGCCCTATTTATATTTTCACCAGTGTACATTGAAATCCAATTGACTCGGGGTCAGATCGTAATTCCCACCAAATTAGGCTACTCCTAGTCCTTTTCGACTTAATTTTCTAACCATTTCTACTCAACCTCTTTTTGGAGTAAAATGCAAACATCGATGTAACGAAAAAGCGACACACTCGTTGGGCTTTAATTCCAAATTAAAAAGCGACAAAAGAAAGTTGGTTGGTCACCATTAAGATTAAGATTAAGATCGAGTTTGAGATTAAGATATGCCGAAAAGTACTCATATAATTCGCGAAGGTGTTTTTTGTTAATGTCCTCAGATCTATCTTTCGATTTTCAAAACTGAGGTGTCATATTAAAGGGCTTGGCCTGTAGAGAGAAAAATTAAATTCAAACTATTTATAAGCTAAATCTATCATTATAATATGTGTATCGATCGAAATGTTTTTGAAAAGGTTTTATTTCTTAACTGCATTAAGGAGGGTTGCCACCTGTTTAAAAAATCTAGATAAATTAAAACCAAGGCAACAAGGTTGTTGAGATGTACACATATCGCAATTTGGGTTCAGACGGAATTAGTTTAAAAGTTTTACTTTCGAAATATTTTGAAGAGCGTTGTCACCTGTCGAATCAAAACAAATTATGCACAGTTATATGAAATATTAAAATAAGTGTGTCAAACGAAATAGTGGTAAGAGATCTTTAGTTTGAACGTCTTGAATATTTTCGAAGTATTTGTTGAGAGTTGCCACTGTTTTAAAAAGTTAAACTCAAATTATTTAATAATTGAAATATATTATAAAAATATGGGTATCAATCGAAATGGACGAAAGGTTGCCACGCATTTGAAAAATCAAATTAAACTTCATTAATTAATTGGTATTTTTTTGCGCTAAGAATGCTTCCAGGTCCTTCGTATTCTCTTATTTTGCCTACTGTGACTATTACATATTTCTTTTAAGCCTAAAAAAGCCTTGAGTATGTATTTTATAAAAAAGCAACTATTGATTGTTTTTGCCTTGATAACATACAGACCGATTCTGAACAGAAACTCCCCGGGAGTTTTTCTCTTTTCCCTTTCCTACTATCATGAATAAAAATTCCTTGAGGATTTTTTATTTTAAATGGCGGAGTTCAGCTGTCAAGAAAACTCTCTCGAAGCTCGAATTTCCTCATCCCAAATTTTCGGGGAAAATGCTACTCCCTGGGAGTTAATTATTGGAGGATTCCTTTCTCGGGAGAAACTAATTCCTGGAGAACAAACTCCTTAGGAGTATTTTGAATTGGGCCGATAGAAATTCAAAAAGAAGAGATTTAAGATATGCGAAAATATATTGCAGAGACAGGTCCAAAAGTCCAATAAGCACTGAAAAATTTCGAATAGTCCTAAAAAATCGCGGGAAATCTCTAAAAAATAGAGAAAAATCAGAAAACTTTTTGAAAATACCTAGAAAACATTCAATAAAAATCGCAAACAAACCGCCTATTTCTTCCTTGAAATAATAAAAATCAATTATACAACAGGAGCTGATTCTGTTTAAAATTTCGAAAAAAGCTATACCACTATTTATTCCTTACTTTTAATTTAAAAAATTAAATTAGCTGTTGTTCATTAATCTGGAGCGATGTAATGCTGGCAGATAGACCGGGATAAATTTGTAAATTTCTTTGACCTCTTTGCTATTTTCGCTTCCTAAACGCAAAAGAGATTTGTCGGGCGATATCTGTGAAATAATTCTTTGCAGAATTTTGAATTTGTAATGCTTAAAAAATTTAAAACGGTTTACTACAACAAATTTTGACATCATTTTCCTTTTACAGAGCCGCACAGAAACTTGCACAAACACACAATTCCAGCAAAAGTCGCACCGCCGAACTGCCAAATGCCAGCACACGAAATGGTGGATTTTGTGGAGCGCTACAGCGAGCGCCACCACCCATGCCACCGGGGCTGGCGCGAAGGCTTGCGAACAAGGAAAACTACGGCATCAGCAAGGTGAGTAGAACAAAATTATATTTTGCAATACACAACCACTCTCCACCGAGAAAAGTTGGTGGCTCATGTATGCTATGTAAATGTATATGTTTTATGTATGTATATAAAGTACCAACTCATATAGAATTACAAAGTTAGGTATTGCGTGACGCGATCCAATTACCGTCTACGATTTACCGCTAATAATCTTGGTCTGTCAACAAAATTGCTAGATATTTTTAGCGATTGTCGTAGCGGTGGATTTCCCTTTGCCTGGAGTCGAGCATAAATCTAATTTAAATTGGAATCCGCAGCAATTAAGATCACAATCAGCGCTACTACTCCATGCACTTGACCAGCTGCAAATCATAAGTGAAATGAATAAAGTACTTCCCTTTTAAGTAGTTGTGTGCATTAGTCATATGCGGCAAATTAACTACCGCAACTGTTGGTCGCACACGTGATTTACCTTGCCGTTTTTTTTTGGTTATTTTACGTAAAAAAAAAAGAAATATTTGTTTCCCAACTCCCACTTTTACAGGTTAAGGTAATGTTGCGTGTCTCGGACACAACGCACAACGACACGGAACACCCGCATTTCATGGCGGTCGATAAGAAGAAACGTCAAGTGACGCTGACAGATCCGTCGGCGGCGAGCGCAGTGGCCGCATCCACTTCGCAGGAGCGTGGTCCCATGGTGGCGGCGCCGAAAATGTTCGCTTTCGATAGCCTCTTCACGGCAGAGGATCAACAGGTGAGTGGAGTGGAGTGGAGTGGAGTGGGCGCTTATCAATGCGAAAGCTTCTTAAAGTTACAATTTATCAGCGTTCGCGCGGCAAGTTTGCATTTCAAGTCATTATTTAAAACTTTTCCTTCACCTGCTCTCTGTGTCTCTCCTATTTTTTGTTCCGCTCGCAGTCCGATATCTGTGCGTCTGCCTTGTCTGAGGTGATACCCGCCGTGCTAGAAGGTTCCGACGGTTGTCTACTAACGATTGGTTATCCGAATTCCGGTAAGTTTCGTTTTTTGTTGTCTTATCACACTCTTTTCTTTTTTTTTATTTATTTCCTATGGGAAATGTGCAATAAATTTTACATTAATCGTAATCTCCGCATGCTTATCGCACATTTTTCTTACTTTTCCTAGCGCCATATGGCTCTGCATTGTCTTTAACGCTTTCGCTCCGTTTTTCTTTCGTTTTTTACGTTTTTTTTTTTTATTTCGCAGGTCAACCGAAAACGATGTTGGGTGGCGTGAATCCGCCCACCGAATTAGGTGCTATCCCTTGCGCCATTTCCTGGCTGTACAAGGGTATTAATGAGCGACGCCAGAAGAGTGGCGCGCGGTTTTCGGTGCGCGTGAGTGCGCTCGGTGTCAGCGCCACGAAACCGGACTCCAGCTCGAAGGACTTGTTGGCGGCGCATGCGACTGGTGAGTAAGATTAGTGGAGTTGTTTAAAGTTTTAAAATGCAAGGTGAGATGTTAAGTCTACTGCTGTCATTTTGGCTTGCAACGACATTAGGGTTGTTTCAAACTTAAGTTTTTCGAGTTAAAGGACATCTTCAAAGTATGCAACATCTAAGCTTTTTTACCAGTACATACATAGAAGGTTCATTGAAAAAAAAAAAGTTACAAATCTGAAACTCGATACTTGTTCACATTACTTGCTGATAGTGGGATGAAAGGTCACCTGGAATTCAAATATTGTGATCATTTCTTAGAAGTAGAGCTTTAAATTGTTCCCTGCGCTGTAGAAGAAGCGATATTGGCAAGAAGATTCTATCTTTCTCCTTAACTAGTCGACAGTCTATATAAAATCATAATGAGCCCAATAATGCTGTGTGGAGATATTGCCTTAGAGAGGAGCGGTCAAACCGAATGAGAGTTTTAGATGCTTTTATGCCAACTTTTTTCCGAATTTGTTTGACAGGTTTGTTCCATGGACCACCGGGTATTTATCCCCCCGATGAGTTCAGTCTTTAATCTGTATTTTAGGAGGGCATGAGTATGCCCTAGTCTTGAAGATTATTGGCCACGAATCATTCCGTCCCTTTCCTAGCCAGCTCATCGGAAATGCAGTCAACTTTGCATGTTGCTCCATGGGAGTTTGGAGGCTTAATAGCAGCTATATATATAGAGATTTACCATTCTGGAAGGGTGGCAGCTTTGATATATTGGTTTTAGCTCCGGCTGAAAATCGCTGCAGTAATCCGGTGAACGATAACTGAGGTTCAGTTTCTTTGAATCCTGTTGCATATTCTTTCGTTTAGCCCATGGATATATGAGTCACATTGATCAGAGCACTTGTTACCGGTTTTACGCTGTCTACCAATACCTGAAAGTCAGGGTTTTGCAGATGAGTAATAGAGTTTTCCATTCGCATTCCACAAATTTCTTTATTTATTTACTGGCCTTTAAACATATCCTCTTTTTAATGCCACTTCTCCATAATTCTTTGACTTCATTCTCGTTTTTTCTTTCTTCTTCTCCAAATACCCTCACAAATTTACACAACAGAATCTGATGACTCGCCAGGCGTGTACTTGCGTGATGACTTCCTTGGCGGACCGACCGAACTACGTGCCCCCACCGCTGAACGTGCCGCATTGTTCCTAGACGCTGCACTCGCAGGACGGCCACAAGGTGGACTTGAGCCAGCCATGATTTTCACACTACACGTCTACCAGTACAGTTTATCGCGCAAAGGAGGAGGTGAGTACTTATTCGGACACAAAACTGCTCAATAAACTCACGATAAAGTAATTGGAATTCCAATAATGCAATACCAATGCAGACTCACACACACACACTAAGCACACAGCACTGTAGACATTTCATGCTAAAATTTTAATGCACTTATTTTCATTCGAATGCACACAATTCGCACAGTGGCTGGAGGACGAAGTCGTTTACATCTCATCGATTTGGGTTGCTGTGCCAACCGCAATGGTGGACTGCCACTCTCCGGCATTGGCAACATACTATTGGCCATATTGAGTGGACAACGCCATCCGCCGAACAAGGATCATTCATTGACGCCGCTGTTGAAAGATTGTCTGGCGCCGTTGACGTGTCATGTCGCCATAATGGCGCATGTAATGCACACGCAGGTGAGTTAACGGGAGTGGTATTTATTGAAGATGTATGTCATTGCGAGTGTGAATATGTAATAAGGGGCTCGTGGCTGGGTAATTGCCATGCTCTTAAGCGGTATTTTCGAGCTGCACTTCAGCTCAACATTCACAACAGTCATTGTTGTTTCTAGGCTTAATTGGACAACAATTCCATAATGGCTTTGACTGCTATTCTTCATTCAATGACGATGTGCACACATACGTACTTGCAAACATATCGACGGCAACGCTTGACTGAGTGGTTGGTCAATTTATTGCATATTCATAAAATCGCACTCGTCTGATGCCCGGCATTTTGTGTCACTATGAGAATGACAAATGACTTTCAATTTAAATTTTTTACTAATGTGGTTGTTGTTACTGTTCCTTTTTGCATTTGCTCTTTTCTTCTTGTATTCTTTGTTTGTATATTTAGTCGCACACGGATGCCCTGACGACGATACAACTGGCCTCACGCATACATCGAATGCGACGACGTAAACATCGTTTTCCCATGCCAAGTGACAAAACGGGCGTAGGAGGATTGGCGGCGGCGGGCGTTAATGGAGGTAAGTACTTTGCGTATTGCATTACTTTTGAAGAGTGATTAACCAGTGGCTTGTGGAGATAAATGCGCAAATCACTGGAGTTAAAGTGTCGACCCAGATGCACTTTTATGTCGGCAGAGTATATGAACCATCACTTTATACATACAAATGTGTCTCCCTGCTAGGCTATGGTTTTTTTGATGAAGCTGTGGTATATATATGTAACGCTCGCTGGTTGCAGTACACCAGACCTTACCAACTTATAAGCAACAAACAAAAAGGTTTGCCGTACAACCCCGAGTCCAAAGAATTTTTGAAAGGCAATTTATAATTTTTTTTTTTGTGGAACCTAAGGGTCGCCTTTTTACAACACTTTTATCAACTTGCAATGTTGTGGCTCCAGAAACTTTCAATGTTGTGGATCCAGAAACTTTCAATGTTGTGTGTCCGACACCATAAAACCTTTGCTTTGCAAAGTTCCTATAAAAAAGTCTAGTGCATAGGGCGACATGTGTAGTGAATAGGGCGAGGTAGATGACATCTAGATGTCGCCCTATGTATTACGCTCGCTACAGCGGAAATATACGACACGCCATTTCTTTAAAAGTTCCTATAAAAAGTCTAATGCATAGGGCGACATCTGTAGTGAATAGGGCGAGGTAGATGACATCTAGATGTCGCCCTATGTACTACGTTCGCTACAGCGGAAATAGACGACACGCCATTTCTTTAAATAAAATTAATTGGTGCTCGTTTGTATGTACATACATATGTAAATGCATGTGTGTGCACCTTTCTATTAATATCGTTGAATTATTTTAATATCTATCGCAAAATTTTATACAGACAAGACAAAAAAGTAGAAAATAAATAATATAAAAAAACAACTTTTTAATATACAACGCTTTTATAAATGGACTAAAAAGTAGAAAATAATATTTCTCAGTCCCATAGAATTTGTTTTGAAAACTTTTGATTTTGAAATTTTAGCAAAAGTCGTTATAAACAACTTATGAGATTGAAAATGAAAAGCGTGGGGCGCATATAATAGCCACCTGTATTGATATGAAGGGTAATATATGTTCATATGTATATGGATATATGAATAACGACCGCTTAAAATCGATCTCAAATTTGTACTTTCGCTGAAAAAATTTTAGGTCTATGTTATGTAGTTTGCCTATTGTCAATTAAATATAATGCTTTGTATTGCATGCGCCCCACGCTTTTCATTTTCAATCTCATAAGTTGTTTATAACGACTTTTGCTAAAATTTCAAAATCAAAAGTTATCAAAACAAATTCTATGGGACTGAGAAATATTATTTTCTTCTTTTTAGTCCATTTATAAAAGCGTTGTATATTAAAAAGTTTTTTTTTATATTATTTATTTTATATTTTTCGATGACACCTACATTCGGCAATACAACAATTATTTTTTTTTAATAATGAACTCTGTTGAGATTCAGTGGTTTAAAAAAATATTCAGACTCCATACTATGTAGGCCATTTTGAATTTTTAAAGTCTAACATCATTTTCGTAATCTCCAATCTCAAAAACATCTAAGGAGCGAATTTTAAAGGGATGCCGTATTTTTTTTTTTTGCAAGTGAAATTGAGTAGGCCATTTTGAATTTATAATATCTGATTAAAACTTAAAGTTCGTAACCTCAAAAACAAACACGAAACAAGTTTTCCTCAAATTCCACAAATTTGAAAAAAAAAATTGTCCAAAATTAATTAACCGGGGTCAATTAAGCGGGAATACTGTAACAGCATTTGCGCTAGCTTAGCTACCTTTTTTTCGTTTGCTATTTCAAACTCTCCACTATTTTCTGACTATTTTCACTTTTTTTTGCGCACTTAGGACATCAATCGACTGGCTCATCGGCTGGTTCGGGCGCAGATCCTTCCAGCTCGGAGCTGTCCGCAGATACCGTCATTTACATGGGACCGAGTGACGATGCGACGGATGGCGAACATCCGCCAGTGTATTTGCCCTCGCTGAGTAGTGGTGACAATCGTTGTGTGATGAGCAAGGCGCTGAAGGGCAGCGGCCTGGAAAAGCAGCAACAGTCGCCGGCGAAAAGTAGTGCAGCCAGCACGCTGAAGAAGTCAGCAGCACAAAAAGGTAAGCGCGCAGTTAGAGCTGTGTTCACCCATTTAATTTCACTTCACTCTTTTATATTCGTCTTATGCCTTTTTCTGTATTTCACCCATTTTCCTTCCTCTACTCATTGTCTTAAAGCAGTGCCACAAAGTCCCACCATAAATGCGTCTAGTCGCGCAGGCAGCCTAAAACGCGGTCACGTCAATAGTCCAACGCCAGCCCAACATGTACAACAACAACAACAGCCTCAAGCGACTGCGGTCAATGCCGACCAGCAGCAGCAGCAACAGTTCTTCTCACCCGTTCACAGCGTGAAATCACTTTCGCACTCAGCCTCCTCACCCAAAATAGTTGCGGGCAGTTTGCGCCATTCCGGCATGGCAGGCATGATGTGCTCGAAGGGTTCGAATGTGCCATCACCTAAAGGCTCACCGCTGCGGCGTCGAGGCGTCGGCGCCAATGTTGTGTCCGCCGCCGCTGGCGACTCCCTAGACTGCCCCGGCAGTCCGATGCGCAAGATAAGCGAAGAGCAGTGGATTGATGGGCCGCGTGTGTCGCGCGCCAAGGTAGCTGAGGCGCGTCATCTGCTGCGCGAAGTGAATCATGTGAAACAGTGCGAGACATGGATTGATGGCCCCCAATCGCAGTCGACACGTTCACTGACCGCCGGCAATCTGCCTACAGCACCCTCGCAGGTGCAAGGCTACGGCTTCATGGACTCGCACAAGAAGTCTATGATACGGCAGTGGGTAGAGAATCAGACTTCGCAAGTCTTCCAAACCACATCGGCAGCGTCTTCGCCCACACACGGCGCCGGCAATGCCGCACATCGCGACCAACAAGCGCACCATCTGCGCAACATTACCTTCCACATGTCACAGCTGAAGCAGAAGTCGCTCGATGCACCAGAGGATTTGTATGCGAGGAGCACCAGACAATTGCAACACCAACAACATGCTGTGCAACATCCAACGTTGCAGCAACAACATTCGGTACCCCTCGAACAGCAGCAATTCATGTTATGCGCCAGCGAAGCGGAGCTGGCACATGCCATTGCCATGGGTCTTTCCACAGCTGTAAGCACAACTAACGCCTCGGCGCCCGCGGAGATACGTGGCTCCCAGCCAGCGTATCATCAACTCACCCAGCAGACGACCACAAAAGATGATACTGATTTACAATCGACGCATTCACACACCGGTTATGGCATAATTTCACAGCAGATACTCGTCGGAGGTGGCAAGTCGACGGCAACGATATCGGAGCATAGCGTTGGCGTGGGTGCCAGTGCGAGTGGACACCAAAGCGATCGGCAAGCAGACTGTGATGAGGACCAGGACAGCGGACCGTCGGAGGTGCCGCCAGCGTTGCCGCTCATCGTGCCGTTGGGTTCGCTTGAAATTTCGCACGAAAGTCTGCATCGCATACTATCGCGACATGTTTCGCGAGAATCACTCTACCAGCAGCAACAACGTGAGCAACAACAACAGGAATTGCGACGACAAGAGGAACTGCAACATAGTGCGCCCTCGAGGCAGTCATCGCATCACTACTGCCAACACAGCATGTCCGATTGTGGACTGCAGGTGACAGAGGAGGAGATAGCGCGCACAATGGGCGGGTGAGTAGCGGAAATATAGCGAATGAAAACTAGCTGTTATACTCGTATCAAAAATTAATATTTTTCTTCTGCTCCTTTTTCTTCATTGTTTCATTTTAGCGAGCATCCTTTGGCGGCACTAAGTCACGTTGACAACATGTCCATTGTGTCGAGCTTCAATATGGCCGGCGATGCGTTTAGCGATTGTTCGATGGGTGAAAGAATGAGGTAAGCTGGGGAAAGGCTTCCCGTATATAATATTTGTGATGTTTTTTTTTCTTCCGTTTAGAAACCAATTCGATCAATTAGCGCGTCTACGTGAGATCTTCACCTCACAACTGGCCATGGCCGAAGTGACGCCCGTCTTCCGCAACGGCTGCGATGTGGGTAGCGTCTATAGTGAACCCGCCTATCGTTTCAATACGGGACCGGGTAGCGTGTGCAGTGAGCCGCCATATAGGCCATCAAGTCCGAGGTGGGTACATACTTAGTAAAATGGAAAAATTACTATTATTACTAAAATTACAAAACTATTTTTACATTAAATATAACAATTTGCACATCGAACAACTGGTATTTGGTGCAGCAAATGTTTCGGAAATTTTTCTAAATAGAGTTGCCAACTGTTTAATAAAAGTAAAACTAAATATATCACTCAAATTAAGTAAATAGATGTTGGCAATTGAATGTCGAAAGAAACACGTAAAAGAAATTTTTAAATATATGTATTTTTTTTGGGCAAGGATAGGTGGCAACGCTAATATAAAAAGAATTTGCATTAGTGTTAACTCAAGTAGCACACTGGTGTATAAATTGGTGTAAATTTATGGATTTTGGTACAAATCTGATTAGATTGAATAAAAAAAGAACGTTTTGGTGTATTTGTTATTCCACCAGTATTTCTTTCAAATCAAATTTCTACCTTTAACATTTTGGTACTATTTATTCATTGAGATTAGTACGAAAACTACACCAGCTCCTAAAATGCGCCACTTCTCTCATTTGGTTCACAAATAGCTCCACGTTAACAAATGTCATTAAAATTATTCAGGCGACATTCTGAGTAGTGATGTGCTGAATTCTCGGTACCCAATACTTGAAAAAAATTTCGGTACCCAATACTTTCTTTTCGGTACCCGATACCGATTCGACACACTAAACTTTCGTCATTATATCTGTGCCATTCAATTCAAGTAGCTTAAGTCACTTTAGATCATTTGACTTTGAATTTAAAAAAAGAAAATCAGTTTCCTTTGAAATTGTTTTATATTTTACTTAAGATTCTATTATAGGGGCATCTTGAACTACATCTTTGGCTAGTTAAAGGTTAAAATATTGTTTGGGAATCCAATGAAATGTGAAATCTGCACAATAATGATCAAGGCGAATTTAATAAGGTGGTGTTAGCCGTATATAAGTAAAAAATTACACTTACAAATTATACGCAGGTATTCATACTGTCATTAGTATGAACTACAACAAACACGTAATTTTGATGTAATGTCCTCCACGGCGAAAAATTCAGATACGTCGGTAACACCACCTTATTAGATTCGCCCTGATACTGATGTCGCAAAACACACTCTCGCCTTCTTTTACTTATCGCAACCGTCTTTCCAATTGCAATAGTTCTGGTGGCAATATTATTTATTTTTAATAGCTGACACTATATGTATGTGTACATATAACTCATATTTTTGGCTGTTGCGCGCTCTTATTAGAAATTTTAAGATTTCGGTACCGAGCATCGAAAGTATTTGATACTTTTTAAATCGGTACCGAGTATCGATCAATACTTAAAAGTAGCGACTCAGCACATCACAAATTCTGAGAGCAATTGACAGTGGACCAAAGAATTCACCAAAAAATAAATATTGAATACACCACACAGTAGCTTTGTTTCTTTACAGATAGCCGCATTTACACAAGGTAGTGTTAGCCGAATATAAGTAAAAAATTACAAAAGCAAATTACAAGAAACACATAATTTTCACGATATGCGGTGAAAAATTCAGCTGTGGCTCCAACATTAGAGAGATTAGGCACAGCTACTTTGATTTGCTTCTTTTACATATTTTTGTATTTTTTGATAAAAATGGGCGATTTATTAAATTTGATAAAGTGTGGCAAAACCTGAGTATTTGTGAACAATTTTTAAACATAAAATGCGATTAAAAATTCGCAGCAAATACATATGTTCAGTTGTCAAAAGCATCGGTCAGGTGTTTACTAGCTAGTTTCTGCTAGTTTGCGTTTCTTGACTTTTTCTATATTTCACTCGCTGTGAGCGTAATTCTGTAATTCTTCCCATTCTTCTTCCTGATAATGATCTGCTAGGAAAGTAAAGAAACAAAGCTAGTGTGTGTACATAATACACTGTCTGTTTTAATATGAGCTTATTATACATACCGCAAGTAGAGCTGCTATCAGTGTTGCCGTTTTGATAAATTGGTAGTTTCATTTCAGGGCTGTTCGAAATGTCAAAAATGCATTGAGCTGTTGTTGCATAGTATTCGTTTATTAGAACATTTGTAAAAATTTTAAATAAATTTTGTCGAATCGCGGTAGTACAATGGTGATGTGAAAGTAGAAAAGCGTACTGAAAGCGTGCTAAAATGGCCTAAAACTCGTACCGAAATATTAAGATTATGTTGCTGATATTCCGTAATTTTTTTGCATCATGGTTAAATGAAAACAAATAAATAAAAATAAAATTGCGCGAGCACAGTAATACATTTTTTTGTTACCAAATAAAAAATGTTTATATCGATTGTATTTTTT
The DNA here is from genome assembly GCF_013731165.1 of Rhagoletis pomonella. Classification (NCBI taxonomy): domain Eukaryota; kingdom Metazoa; phylum Arthropoda; class Insecta; order Diptera; family Tephritidae; genus Rhagoletis; species Rhagoletis pomonella. The sequence goes on from NW_023458686.1 coordinate 169,878, forward strand.
TTACATTTTAGACATAAAATAATTGATATAAATTGAATTAATATCAAAGATTCATACTTTTACATGAAGTAAAATCAGAAACGAAATAAAATATCAATATCTGATGATTAAAAAAAATTGGTAGTTTGGAAACTGATTCGGTAGGATTTTTTGTTCCTAAAAATATTGTCGAGTGGTAACACTGGTTGGTATATTTAATACACCAGTAGTGAAATATGCATCAATAAGGCGCCCCTACACGCTTAAAGTTTGCTTGGGTACTAATGATTCAACATCATGCCTTCACAAATGCAGTTATAAGTTGCATAGTATATATGAGTACGAACAACAGCGACAATTTTTTCTACATAACATAGGCGAACGCTGATTTGATTTCTTCTTTTCGTACGCGAACGTTAACAAAACATGTTGAAATGTATACGTTCGCGTTTGCGTTCGAATAATGGACGTGTGGTAGGCGCTTAAACTTCTGTCAACTGTGTTCATTTGACAAGAAACATTTTTTATAACAAATTCTCAAACTGAATTGTGTCTAGGGCAAAATAAATACACCGTTCTTGGCTTGGTAAATATTTTTGTACCAAATTCAAGAATCGGTGTAAGTTTTCAACGACGACCATATTTTGAAAGTATTATAAAAGTAAGGCTAAGTTCACAACCTAGAGTAATAGCGTTACGCGATGCAATGGAAATCGCTCAATCCAAAGAAACTTCTTCGCCAGCATAATCGCTGGCGATTAAAACGTAGCTAGTGTTTAAATTGCAGCAAAATTATACACGACCATATATGTAATACTCCTATATTGGCAGTAAGAGCTAGTACCGTCCGAAAACACTACAGTACAGATATATGAATAAACACGTACGAAAGAAAAGGAACACATACGTTTATAAATAAACATGTACACAACACATATACAAAAACGGCACCCAAGTACACAATACATTGACAAAAACCGTACTAGAAAGTCTCGCTTTGATTTCGGAATGCTTACACATTGAGAAGTTAGCTTACTGCCAATATAGAAGTATTACATATATGTACACGACTAATTTTTTATAATAGGGGAGTTTACGATGAGTAGCATTTTAGATTTAAAGTTGCTAAGTACCAATCTAGCACATATTTTGTTATTGGGAAAGCAACAAAACGTGTGATACATTGCTACGTAGGGATGCCTCTAATATATTTTTTTTGTTTCCACAACCCTTTGACAATTTATACCGAAACTTAAGCATATTGTATTGTATATAATAGCAGTAGAAGAGATGTTTAATTTATTATATAAATATGTACATATGTATATTTTTTATTTATTTGGGCTTTAAGTATGAGAAAAAGCTTTTTTTTTTAACAAACTGCATAATTTTTATTTGCTTGCACAGCGATAAACACCAAAGACTGTGTAAATGTTGGTTAGAAGCGTTTTTTATGTATTCTCGCTACGCCAATACGTTAGGTTGTAAACTTAGCCTAATACTGAAACTCAGCTGGACGCCATATTAAAGCTGTATGACTATTATTTAACTAATTTAACAATTTAATAATGTACATTGGCTCAACTATGCCACTTTATGTGTATTTTCGACCTTTTTTAAACAGCGCATCTCTTAATAAAATATAAGTTTTTCCAGATTTATTTCAAAATCTTCAAATCCTTATAAATTTTGAGGCGCTCGAATTTTAGAGGGGGTAGTACCGAAATTCACTCGACAGAATGTACCTCGTTTTTAAATTAGGAACTCACATTCATATATATTCGCGATTTTCTTGCCTGCATATTACGAAAAGGAATGCTGAGATTTATAAAAAGAATTCCAAGTCGCGCAGATTAAAAAAGAGCTTCGGTGTAAATTTTATGTCTGAGTTAATTTTAAATTTGATTAGTAGTAAATTTTATTCCTCGAATCCTTTTATACTCTTCACACTCATGAACATATATTTATGCTAGAATATGATGTAAATTCTTTACCATTATGGTGTATGATTTGAGCCAATACCAATACGTATTTTAAACCAACGGAGTTTATACTATGTTCTAGTAACAAGAAAACTTGTATACCACTGGCATAATATATATGCCGAAAATCAGTAAAAAAAATTGACGGTAGGTGTAAATAATGCACGAAAAAGCGGCATAACCTTTACACTGAATCGAAATAAACTGTTCAAAAACTGCGCTTAGAAATAGCGTATTTTTTATATTGAAAATGTATATCACGCCGATGTAAAAAATACACAAAATATTTTTGTGTATTTTTGACTTTTGTGCTACTTGAGAAATATATCCAAATAAATGGAATATTTTACAACTTTTCAAAGAGCGTAATTTTAACAAAAGCATGCAAAAAAGAAATATGTAGACTCAAATTACCTAAGGTTAATAAGAAACTTTAGAATACTAAAAGTCAGTAAAAACCAAATATAAATCTTGCAGTTTTGAGGTAAAATTCTAACCAAATATATTTTAAGGGTTACTACCTTTAAGCAAAGTTTTTAGTTCAGCTTCGCATACCGAGAATTTTAAAGCCCGTTTATGTCTTTTCCCCGCATTCCATTCTCTAATCGATTCTTAATTGCCTTTAAGTAAAACAAACCCAAAAACAAATATGTAAAACTACTTAAAGCTTGCTACTAAGTGTTAACTAACTGAGAAAATCCATTTCTTCCCCTCTACCCTCCCTCACTCAGACAACCCTCGCGCAGCCCCAGCCAAGGCAGCTTGCCCAACCTGAATGGCATCATGCAAATTGCCGGCGTGGAGCAATACGCCTCCCTACGTCATCCTGATGGTGCTTCCGATCCGAATTTGTCAAGAGTGGAGAAACCTTTCGTGTTGGAACACGAGGATATCTGCGAAGTAGATGAAAAATCGGCGTTACTATCACCCTCGAAGCGACCCTCACTCGAAAAGGAGCATCTACCGGGCGTTGGCGGCGCTGCCATGCCAGCGACCTCCCAAACACAGTTACCACTACTACCACTAAATACCACCTGCGAGGCCTACGACAGCGGACACGATTCATCAACACCACGTACTTCCAAACATTCGGGTATTTCACGTCGCGCCGAAAGCGGCTACCATAGCGTAGCGACAGCGAGAGATAGCGACGAGAGCAGCTTTACGTCAGGTCTCTCGAAAGAGCCTCACAATCGCATAACTATGGTGAAGAAGAACAAGCGCCAAGACAAGGGGCTGTGCAATTGGCTAATGAATCCGTTCACCTGCACCTATCCGGAGACTGAGGGTGAAATCAGTGACTTTTGAAGAATGAAGTAAGCGGAGAAATTAGAATGAAAGTCGAATTTATAATGTGAAAGCAGAGCGAGGAATGAAAAATAACGAAGCTTCAGAATTAGAAAAATAAAAAGTGCGCCAACCCACCAAGAAATTTTTGCGCGCAGCTACATAAATATTTAAACATACATATAGAAACAATAAAATATGTAAAAATTATCATAAAAAAAAATGAGAAATATTTTTAGGTTAATATCAGATGATTGTCAAAAAAATGCAGTGATGTAGAGAAAGCATTTTTAAAGTGGAATCTCATTTATAATACTTAACGTATGTGTTCTAAAGCACAAGCTTATGAAGTGCGCACTTGTATGAGTGCGCGAAAAGCTTATTGCATGTCTAGCAGTAATAGAAAGAGAAAGCTTTCACTTTGTATGTGTGTTCATA
>NW_023458686.1:173663-177369 GCF_013731165.1 Rhagoletis pomonella
ACAACCATTTCTAATGTGGAGCTACAAGCAATGCATCCACAGACATACCTACATGTACCAAGCGTGAAGGTGCTAACAGCGCAGTCGTACATATTTACATACATAGAGCTAGCGCATGCACCAGATATAGCTTGTGCCGCTTGTGTGTTTAGCGTGTGAAAATAACAAAGTAAGGAATTTGTTTATGCTGCAAAAATGCATAACACAGGCGTGTGGCTTTGTTGTTGTTAGTGACTTATTCTGATATACTACACTACCTTTAACATTTTGGTACTATTTATTCATTGAGATTAGTACGAAAACTACACCAGCTCCTAAAATGCGCCACTTTTTTCATTTGGTTCACAAATAGCTCCCTCCACGTTAACAAATGTCATTAAAATTATTCAGGCGACATTCTGAGTAGTGATGTGCTGAATTCTCGGTACCCAATACTTGAAAAAAAATTCGGTACCCGATACCGATTCGACACACTAAACTTTCGTCATTATATCTGTGCCGTTCAATTAAAGTAGCTTAAGTCACTTTAGATGGATTGACTTTGAATTTAAAAAAAATCAGTTTCCTTTGAAATTGTTTTATATTTTAATTAAGATTCTATTATAGGGGCATCTTGAACTACATCTTTGGCTAGTTAAACGTTAAAATATTTTTTGGGAGTCCAATGAAATGGGGCTTTAAAGGGAAAAGGAGCTATCTCGACATAGGCTACTTTTGGGGGTAAAAATTATTGATATTTTATAAGACATCGCCTAAAAACCCAAAATGTACAAATAAGACGTTCCTTTCTCAAGAGATGAGCAATGTGTTTGTATGTATGTAGTTAAGTGAAGCAAAGTATAATGTGTGCGTCGAACAAGGCAGGCAATTAAATCTGCACAATAATGATCAAAGCGAATTTAATAAGGTGGTGTTAGCCGTATATAAGTAAAAAATTACACTAACAAATTATACGCAGATATTCATACTGTCATTAGTATGAACTACAACAAACACGTAATTTTGATGTAATGTCCTCCACGGCGAAAAATTCAGATACTCCTGTAACACCACCTTATTAAATTCGCCCTGATACTGATGTCGCAAAACACACTCTCGCCTTCTTTTACTTATCGCAACCGTCTTTCCAATTGCAATAATTCTGGTGGCAATATTATTTATTTTTAATAGCTGACACTATATGTATGTGTACATATAACTCATATTTTTGGCTGTTGCGCGCTTTTATTAGAAATTCCAAGATCTCGGTACCGAGCTTCGAAAATATTTGATACTTTTTAAATCGGTACCGAGTATCGATCAATACTTAAAAGTAGCGACTCAGCACATCACAAATTCTGAGAGCAATTGACAGGGGACCAAAGAATTCACCAAAAAATGAATATTGAATACACCACAAGGTAGCTTTGTTTCTTTACAGATAGGCGCATTTACACAAGGTAGTGTTAGCCGAATATAAGTAAAAAAATTACAAAAGCAAATTACAAGAAACACATAATTTTCACGTTATGCGGTGAAAAATTCAGCTGTTGCTCCAACATTAGAGAGATTAGGCACAGCTACTTTGATTTGCTTCTTTTACATATTTTTGTATTTTTTGATAAAAATTGGCGATTTATTAAATTTGATAAAGTGTGGCAAAACCTGAGTATTTGTGAACAATTTTTAAACATAAAATGCGATTAAAAATTCGCAGCAAATACATATGTTCAGTTGTCAAAAGCATCGGTCAGGTGTTTACTAGCTAGTTTCTGATAGTTTGCGTTTCTTGACTTTTTTTTACATTTCACTCGCTGTGAGCGTAATTCTCTAATTCTTCCCATTCTTCTTCCTGATAATGATCTGCTAGAAAAGTAAAGAAACGAAGCTAGTGTGTGTGTACATAATACACTGCCTGTTTTAATATGAGCTTATTATACATACCACAAGTAGAGCTGCTATCAGTGTTGCCGTTTTGATAAATTGGTAGTTTCATTTCAGGGCTGTTCTGGTTTCGTTCGAAATTGATTTCTCTTCGATTTGAATTTCCGGTTCCAAATTTTAAAGATGTTTTGCAATCCTATCGAAGTTTTGAAGTTATAATAGAAAATAAATCCTATTCGAAATGTCAAAAACGCAGTGAGCTGTTGTTGCATAGTATTCGTTTATTAGAACATTTGTAAAAATTGTAAATAAATTTTGTCGAATGGCGGTAATACAATGGTGATGTGAAAGTAGAAAAGCGTACTGAAAGCGTGCTAAAATGGCCTAAAACTCGTACCGAAATATTAAGATTATGTTGCTGACATTCCGTAATTTTATTGCATCATGGTTAAATGAAAACAAATAAATAAAAATAAAACTGCGCGAGCACAGTAATACATTTTTTTTTGTTACCAAATATAAAATGTTTATATCGATTGTATTTTTTAACATTTGAGACATAAAATAATTGATATAAATTGAATTAATCTCAAAGACTCATACTTTTACATGAAGTAAAATCAGAAACGAAATAAAATATCAATATCTGATGATTAAAAAAAATTGGTAGTTTGGAAACTGATTTGGTAGGATTTTTTGTTCCTAAAAATATTGTCGAGTGGTAACACTGGTTGGTATGTTTAATACACCTGTGGTGAAATATGCATCAATAAGGCACCCCTACACGCTTAAAGTTTGTTTGGGTACTAATGATTCAACATCGTGCCTTCACAAATGCAGCTATAAGTTTCATAGTACATACGAGTACAACAACAGCGAGAATTTTTTCTACATAACATAGGCGAACACTGGTTTGATTTCTTCTTTTCGTACGCGAACGTTAACAAAACATGTTGAAATGTATACGTACGCGTTTGCGTTCGAATAATGGACGTGTGGTAGGCGCTTAAACTTCTGTCAACTTTGACAAGAAACATTTTCTATACCAAATTCTCAAACTGAATTGTGTCTAGGGCAAAATAAATACACCGTTCTTGGCTTGGTAAATATTTTTGTGCCAAACTCAAGAGTCTGTGTAAGTTTTCAACGACGACCATATTTTCAAAGTATTATAAAAGTAAGGCTAAGTTCACAACCTAGAGTAATAGCGTTACCCGATGCAATGGAAATCGCTCAATCCAAAGAAACTTCTTCGCCAGCATAATCGCTGGCGATTAAAAAAGTAGCTAGTGTTTAAATTGTAGCAAAATTATACGACTAATTTTGTATAATAGGGGAGTTTACGATGAGTAGCATTTTAGATTTAAAGTTGCTACGTACCAATCTAGCACATATTTTGTTGTTGGGAAAGCGACAAAACGTGTGATACATTGCTACGTAGGGATTCCCCTAATATACTTTTTTTGTTTCCAAAACCCTTTGACAATTTATACCGAAACTTAAGCATATTGTATTGTATATAATAGCAGTAGAAGAGATGTTTAATTTATTATATAAATATGTACATATGTATATTTTTTATTTATTTGGGCTTTAAGTATGAGAAAAAGCTTTTTTAACAAACTGCATAATTTTTATTTGCTTGCACAGCGATAAACACCAAAGACTGTGTAAATGTTGGTTAGAAGCGATTTTTATGTATTCTCGCTACGCTAATACGTTAGGTTGTAAACTTAGCCTAATACTGAAACTCAGCTGGACGCCATATTAAAGCTGTATGACTATTATTTAACTAGTTTAACAATTTCATTATGTACATTGGCTCAAATATGCCACTTTATGT
>NW_023458687.1:0-52017 GCF_013731165.1 Rhagoletis pomonella
TGAAGATGAAGATGAAGATGAAGATGAAGATGAAGATGAAGATGAAGATGAAGATGAAGATGAAGATAAATAAAAACACAAACATAAACATAAACATAGACAAAACATAAAAATAAACATAAACATATAAAAACTATAGGTATAAAGATGGACAGGAAGAAAGTGATAGGGATAAAAAAGGAAGTACATCTGAAGAATGAACGGTGTTTTGTTATAGTATGTTATGCTACTTATGATATTTTATTTAATCTTATTCCATGGTATGTTATATCATACTATAAGTTAAACTCCCCCCCATTTTACCCATTCCAAATAATGTTATTTCACATCAGCTTAACTCAAGTAAACTCCCCTTAATTTTATTGTTTGAATTTTAATCACTGGGCGAACATTAGTACATATAGGCCTAAAAGAATATAAAAACAGCTAGTACATTCATAAATTAGCTTCAGTGTTTATTAAAACCCAAGATTTTGAAGAAACTTTTTTGTGCTTTTTATTGTTGTATACCCGCTGGCAATTCTTAAAACTATCACTGTTACAAATTATTTGCGTTGTGTAAGCGAATATGATTTTGGTGACTTTAAAGGTGAAGCACTTGACTTGTTTTTTATTTATAAGTATTCGTTATTTTATATACATATAAATTTACTACTTAACATTTTATCTTATATATGTACTTATATGTAAACCTAGTATTATGCGATTCAGTTACATACATACACATGCAGGTAAGGTTAGAAATTTAACATTAATTTCACATAATTTAACTCATTTTGCTGATTTAAACATTTTTTATTCATTTTAATTTTTAATACTTTTAATACATGAATTTATTGGTATGATTACTAAAATATGATACTTGTAATTACTTGTGACTTAAGGGTGATAAAATATCTTGAAAACACCGCATCAATTACTGTTTTTGAGCTTGTAGTTTGAGCATTTCTACTGGTATATATTCCTAAATTTAGTTTTTTTTAGAAATATAATCTGTGTGTGTTTCATCTGTCGCTAAGACTACGTTGAACTCATAAATGCATGTAAAATACCACCTTTTGTTTGTAAACCAGTATTTTATTATACATACATACGTACATACATATGTTTGTGTATAGGTGCACAATTGTTTTAATGTTAATACAACCCATAATGTAATAAACAAAGTGAGATCAATATTTGACGTACGCTTATTGGAAATTTTAAATGTAAACAATCCGTATATTTGTTTACATTAAACCTCTTTCGGCTTTGGTTCACGTATGGTACGATGAAGCATATGACAAAAGCTACATACATATGTAGATATGTACGAATGCGTTATGGTTTAGCGAATTCAAACACAACTTCTTTTATTGCAAGGTCATGTTGGTATAGAAAACATTCCCACACCCCTGAAAAGGGTCGTCGTTGCGTTGGCAAGAGAAGAGGAATAACTTTTCTGCGTTGGGAACACCAAATGGTGCTTACTTATAGTGATTTCGTTTCTTCAAAAAAGTGTTGCCCTTCCACGATGCAAAATGTATCTGGTTCTACACTCAACCCCGTTAAAGGGACTCCAAATTAGTCCTTATTCACACACGAAGAGAGAAAGCGGCAATCAAAAGGTGACATTTTTTGGTAGAAACGAAAACACCATTAGTGTCACTGCAGAGTGGAAGATCGACCTATCTCGGCAGCCAGTTCGAAAACGCCGTCTCAAAAAACTTTTCAACAAGCCCCTATTTCAAAATTTAGTTGAAGAACGCCCTATTGCAGAATTTGATTGAACCGAGTTCTGAGATAGGGCGTTCTTCAACCCGCGTTGCAATAGAAATTTCTTGATTTTAGCAAATAAATTAGTCATTAAAATCGTATTTGTTTTTGTGAATAACTATTTACTGACATTTACACATATAAATAGTATTAACGAAGGTAGAGAAACCGCACTTGGCTGCTTTGTCTCGGAAACAATATCCCAGTACGCAGAATGTCCCCATCTCAAAAGATTTCCCCATATATGTATATTAGTGTGATCCAAAATTGGAACTTTTTTGAATTTCGACTGGGAACGTTCGGATTCTTGAAGATAATAGGGAAGACAAGTTCCTTCTAAAAGTTCAGCTATATTTAGCTTTATTTTTATTGTTGTAAACTATATCAAGATGGTTGCTTTTGGACACAATTCAAAGACGTGCATATACTTGAGGCCTCAAAAAAATTAGGATAAATTTGCTGCATAACTTTTGAATGATAGGTGTTTACATAAAAAAAAAATATATTGAAAGCAAGTGAATTTTTTATGTAATTTTTAAGAGGGGCACAATTAACTATGTCATAACATTCGAAGCACACCATATACTGGTTTAAAATTTTATGTGCAATTAGTACTTATATGTATACTTCAGTTAAAAAAATAACTAAATGAAAAGTAACGAAAAGCGAGTAAGTCTACTTTCCACAATTTTAAAAATCGCGCATAGTTTTTGAAGCATTTCAGTTTAAAAACTATTTAAGTATGTATTGTATTCTGCAAACAATTACTAATAATATGATACCTTAGCAAGAGCTGTGCTTTCAGAATAAACCAAATTTTAAATATAAAAAATTATGCGATCTTGAGCGTAATTTTTATTCCAAAAATATCTTAATTGAAGTCACATTTGGAAAGTATGTGAAACGATCTAAATCTTTTTATAACAACTAAATAGTTCTGATAACGTTACATATACCTGTAAAATTAAAAACCCGGTATGTGCAAAATTTTAGTAAAAATAACTTCAAAACTTAGGGATTTATTTATAAAATAATTAACTTTTAATCAAATTTTCAAGTTCCGTTATCTCGAAAACCGGAGCCAACCTGGTAAACCGGGGGATGCCATTGAATTTAGAACTTCCCAATTAAGTGAGTTAAACTTTAAAAATCTTTGCTCAAAAGCTACAACTTGCACAGCGTAATTTGAACATAAACTATTTTGTGGTTTTCTATTTCAGCGATCTAAATGCTTATTCCTCGTCTAACTTTTGAAGCACTTGATGAAAATGAATTACACTGATATTTATTGATTTATTAAGAGATTGCGAATAGCATCACATATAAAACATAGGTGTGCCCACAAATCAAAATTTTACTTTTTATTTTGAAAGTGTACCTGTTTTTTAGATTTGCCCATATGAGTATGTAAAATTCCTTATATTTTCTGTAACGGTTTCCTTTTTATAGGAAAAAAGCTACGAATCAGCTGTTGATAAACATAGTTAACCAGACTTATAAAAGAAAACTGAAAAGGACGGTCAGAGTTGATAAAATTATTGGTTTGAAATTGAACTAGCAGTTTACCAAAACTACCAAAATTGGTGTGGAGACCATTAGCATTTATTAACTGATAGATAATTTTGACTGAACAAATTCCCTCTCCTACTTTTCTGTCTCTTTCAAATCAATGTTAGCAGTGCAAATTAACGATTCGGTTACAATTCCAGAACAAATTTAATATAACTAGAAGCACGGTTGTAGAACAAAACTAGACAAATGCGTGTTTGTATTTTGGATTACGTTTGCCTGTAACAAATTTTTTACATACATCCATATGTAATTTAGTGGAAAACCTAAAATAAAAAATCGTCATTACGGGGAAAAAATCGTCAAATCGTCATTGAGCTAAAAAAAATGTCAAAATGACGACAAAATTGTCAACTCGGCAACGCTGGACACGATCAAACTTATCAGAGCGCCATGTAAATGAAAACTCACCATCGTGTACGTGTGACGGTTACGCATGACGTGTACTGCTTCTCTTTCTCTATATCAACAGTAAATTTTATATGTTGCTACGTCAAACAGATACGGCATACATACGTACACGTCAGTGAGTGTGGGCACCTCTAAAAATACGATCTTCTCATATTAGCTCATCTTGAGATCGGATTTTACCGCGATATATACTGGAATTCAATTTAGTATATATTGATACGAACGATCTTTATATAAAAATGGGAAAAGTATCGAATATTGGCAAGACAAAACTTGTTACATATAGTAAAGACAAAAATTTTTTTAAGTGCCTTTTGTGCAGAAAACAACTGAAAGGGTACATATTAGGAAACATTAAAAGACATTACAATACCACACAAAAACATAACTTTGATGAAAGCGATCCACCTACAAGCGACAATAACGTTTCCTAACGCCGAAGTTTTAACCAATTTGGTCTAAAATTAAATAAAAAAATCAAAAACATTCCTTTAGACTTTCCGATGACGAGCTTTATTTTAAGAAAATAATTGGATAGGCGGCCGCTGTGATGTAGTGGTAAGTAGTGCCCGCTTCCACTCCGCAGGGCCGGGGTTCAAGCCCTGGTCAAAGAAACATCGCAAAAAAAATTTAGAAAAAATGTTTTTTCCTAACAGCGGTCGCCCCTCGGCAGGCAATGGCAAACCTCCGAGTGTATTTCTGGCAGTGTTGCCAAGCATGGGCTTTTCCTACCAAAACTGGTAGGTTTTTTTCTATTTGGTAGGTTGGTAGGCTAGATTGGATTTTGGTAGGTTCCGCGACAATAATAGTTATTTGCGAAAAATATAAAATATTTATGTATCTCCAGACATTTTTGCAACCAAGCCTTGAAGAATAACACCAAAACTAACCTATTGGTCTTTCTAAATCCATTCTTGGCTAATATCGAGTTATCCTTCTACAAACCCTACAAGGTCAGAATTCCTGAAAGGGACTGCTGTGAAGTGATAGTAACTATGATTGACGAAAGGTGCCAAGCATGGTATACCGACGGATCAAAAATGGATGATGAGAGTAATGGTGCAGGCGTATTTTGACCAAAATTCCCGAAAGTCTGGCCTTCGCAATCGAAGTCTGTGCAGAAGGACAAATGGGGCCAAATTAATTATTATTTCGGATAGTCAGGCAGGTTAAAGGCTTTAGACTCTTTTAAAAAGGCAGCAGGTTTGCGGACCACTTGGAAGCTCACAATAACGTAACGCTGTGGTGAGTTCCGGGACATGAAGGGCTTGAAGGCAACGAAAGCTGACAATCTCGCAAAGCATGGAGCCCAAATGCACTTGCATGGTCCCTAGCCTTTTGTGAGCTAGTGGAAGAAACCTCACAGCATATACTATGTGATTGCCCACGTATCATAAATAGCAGACTGATACACATTGGGAAACGATTGTCTTCTTCATCTAAAATTTTAAACATGGAGTGATTACAATTAGGGTTAAGCAATAGATAGATGTGTAAAGAGACAAACATTTGTGTAAGTCTGTACAGTAAAATGAATTGTTGGTGACAGGTAATAAGATCAACGGAAATAAGGTCAATTGACTTTATTTCCCTTCCTGGTGCGAAATAAAGTCAATTGACATTATTTCCTTTTTAAAAACGAAATAAAATCCACTAACATTATTTCTCTTTCAAACATTATATTTGCTTAGCTTCGCGGCGATCCGCGTTAGCGCGCCACACCGCGCGACCGGCGCGCACACCACATCACGCTACGCCGCGGCCCCCCTTCCCCGTATCCCGTCGTACTGTAACGCAGGTAGATTTATTTTTTGTATACGTTGAAATAAATTTTTTATATATTTTAAACATCAAGGGCTTATATTCAATAATACCCTCTATCTGCACACTTTTCACAAAGATGAGATTCTGATATAGACATCCACCTAAGCTTTAACTGCCATCAGTGATATTAATGTTACCTTATATAATGACAGGTAATAAGTACCAGATGGTTTTTAAAATCACAAATTAGTTTTTGTGCAAATTGCAGATAGAGGGTATTAATGAATTCAAGCCCTCGATATTGCACCTTTTTATATTTGTAAGATAATGGATGCCAACTTGGCTCAAACCATGCCATTTGTCCCTATTTTACTTCAAATGACACTTAATTTTTCAATTTGGCATAAAGTGCCAAAATGGCACTTTTGTAAAAAAAATAACATTTCAATTCAGTTTTTGAAATCCTTTGCTTGCACTTCTTTTTCTCAACTAAAATTTTCTAATTTATAAAGGCCATTCAACTGGTTTATCCTATTTTATCATTGCACTTTTGTTTTGAAAATGTGGCTTTATTTTATTGATAAATGTGAATGATTAAAAGGAATAACACCTTTTTTGGCACTTTTATTTTTCTCCTTGGCACATTTTGGCACTTTTTTATCCTCAATATGGCGCCTCATAACTAAGGATAGTTGGCAGCCCTGATTGGAAGATTTCTGCTGTGTTTTGGGGCAACAACTTGTCTGCAGTAAAAAGGCATATAATTTGTGTTTCAAAAGTGTGTGAAAACCAATCAATTAACTTATATGATCTCGGTTCCGATATTAAATAATCAATAATTGTTTATACCCGTATTTTGGCACATTGGCTCGTTGAATGTGCCATCTAATAAATAGTGTCGTCATTCTACTTAGCTGCTTTTAAATGATGTCGTCACAAATTGCTGGCGGAGACATGAATACAGTGTAAGAAAAGTCTTTTTCTATAATTGTTTCCTTATAGAAAGGTTGATTTCTTTTCCACCTTAGACATTCCAAATTCGTTCAAAATATGCTAATTTAAAACATAGAATTCTTTCAGTGTTCCTCCGGGGTTTTTGGACATGGACTGTTTCTTCAATTTAATAGTGTTCGCTTTATTTTTGTGGAAACGAAACATGTTTTGCAAGTTATGGATCTTTTCTACACTCTTTCTTCAAATATTTCTAGTATTCCAGCTGTGCGCAGGCGTTTAGTTTTTCACATTGTGTTTTTACATATTCGTAATTTAAATTTGTTTAATAAAATCAATTGGTGGTAGTTCATGATTGTGTGTGGATTAATATCACAACACTGAGGATTTGGCGATAACGTTTTTCATCTATTAAAAAACAACACTTACGGGGCAATGTTTATTGTAAGAACAAGATTTTTTCTATGAATCGACATACCTTAAGCATTGTTGACGCTATTTCCATTTGAATGAGGAAATAGCGTCAATGACTTTATTTCCAAATATTTGTTGACTTTATTTCGCTTTTGAAAAGGTAATAATGTCAATTGACTTTATTTCGCACCATGGTGTCGGTTTATATCAGAAAATACGATTTTGTGGATTTATGAGTTTTTGAATGACTGTTTTTTACTCAATTTCAAGGTTCGAATATGATCTGAAAATTGGATATATATATATATATGACCTTTAAAAAATATATAAAAATAGGCAATAATATTTCTCATAAAAACGAATAAAATTAGGGGGTAGGGTCTTGAAATTTCCAAAAAAAAAGCATTTTCGATGGCACCCTAATATGTACGTGTGCAAATTCGGAAGCAATGTATTTAATAATTCAGTAAAAAACTCTACGATAAACGAAAATATTAATTTCTGCCTGTTTCGCATGTACACTGAAACAGTAGCAGGTTTTGAATTACTAGCAAAAAAATGAAGGCCTTCTTGAAGTTTTATGTTTGTAGAATATTAAACACTTTGTGTGAAAAAATGCCTGTATGTACATATTTATGTATCTAACATTTCATACTTTAAAAACCTTTAATTAGGGAAATTCGTAACATTGTCTAATACTGCGCTGAAAAAAAAATCATTATATTTATCGCCTTGCTAGTATTCTAAACTGAAGTTCATTTTTTGAAGAAAACTTAGGTATACAAATTTGTACAATACTAACCACTTTGTAGAAGATTAACCACTTTGTGTGAAAAAGGGCCTTCATTCTATTTGCTAGTAATTCAATACCTGTTACTGTTTTGGCGAGTGTACATGCGAAAATGGCAGGAATTAAGATTTTCGTTTATCTAGAGCAGGGGTGCTCATCCAGTAGATCAATTGGTCCAGTTGCTCACAACAACATCACTGTGGCTCACTTCCGCTCATTTACAACAAACACAGAATTCGTGGAAGCACAACACGCGAAGGTTCACCGACAAAAATCGATGGACATTCAGTTGGCTTATGCGCCAAATAGACCACACAAATTTTTTCGCAAATACAAATTAGTACAAATAAGATTCTTATTCGATTCCTATTTGTAAAAGTTGGTATTTACGCAAATATTTGTGTGGTTTATTTTGTGCATTACAACAACATCACTGTTGCTCACTCACAATAAACACAGCACAACAAATGAAACATGCGTTGAATCAGCAAAAACTAATGGGACAAAAATCCATCGATATTCATTCACTGCTGCCTTGACATGGCTTGCATTTGCTCAGCTGTATGCATGTACCATTAATTTGACAACTTGAGGTTGATATTTTTTTGCATTGTTGTCGTTTGGCTCTGTAACTTAAACTTGTTGAACACCATTTGTTACTAATTAAACACGCAAAGTCACGATTTACCAATACAAGTTATTATTCATCCGCTTATCTGTGCACAAGAAGAAGTTAAAAAGAGTTTCCTCGCCTTTTATAGTAAATTGAAGGAATTTAAAGTACCGTTCAATGATTTTTCAACGAAACAAACAAATGTTACCACAAAACAAATGAATGACAAGAGAGTGAACAGGATTGCCAGACGATTACGAAATAATAGAAAATAAAATTAACTAAGAGGTTGCAGCTTCAACATCCTGCCCGGTCGAGTCGTTTGACTCGAAATCCTCAGGATCCAGTAGGAGGCACAGCTTCTGAACAGCTCGAGTCACACTTGTTGAATCTGCCGTAGCCATTGCCATTGTTTCAGTCGGTTGTTGGGAATATGTTGGATGTCTGGCTCAGGGACCGCTATCAGTGGAGCCCCAATCAGGAAATCAGCGGGTGACAGCGCGAGTTTATCTTCCGGGTCGTCGTACAGTGGCGTAATTGGACGTGAGTTCAGGCATGCTTCTATCCGGGTAGCCAAGGTCTGCAATTGACAATGCCACATGATTTGCGAGCCCACACAGCGGACCAAGTGATGCCTTGACGACTTAACGGCCGCCTCCCACAGCCCACCTTGATGCGGAGCACTGGGTGTAATGAAGTGCCAATTGGTACCCGAGCCCGCTAACAATCGCTGGTTGTTTTCACTATGCCATGCGGCGAGGTCTTCACGTAAGAGTCTGTTAGCACCAACAAAGGCTGTGCCATTATCACTGTATAGGTCGCGGCAGGGACCTCGGCGGCTGACGAAACGGGTGAAGGCGTCAAGGAAAGCTGGTGCGGATAGATCTTCCACGACTTCGATGTGCACGGCTTTGGTGACCATGCATACGAAGATGGCTAGGTACGTCTTGATGAACGTGCGTGAGCGCTTCGTGCCGACCCGCAGTGTAAAAGGGCCACAGTAGTCTACTCCAGACGAAACAAACGGTCTCGCAGGTATGATCCTCTGCCCGGGTAACGAAGCCATTTGCTGACTGAACACCTCCCCTTATGGCGGCGGCACACTACGCACTTGTGGATAAAACTCTTGACCACCTGCCTTGCATTCAGGATCCAAAACCGGCGACGGAGGGTATGTAGCATGAGCTGCGTTCCTCCATGTAGCTTGCCTCATGTGCGTGACGTATTAGCGGCTGCACGAAAGGAGTTGACTTCGGCAATATGATCGGGAATCGCTGGTCGTGCTCAAGTTCTGCCTTATGTATTCGCCCTTCGACCCGAAGGATGTGGTTTTCATCTAAAAGCGGATTCAATGAGAGTATCTTAGTACCGGAGGACAAACCTGAACTGGACTTCAACTGTCGAATGTCAGCAGCAAAGTGTTCCCCTTGCTCTTGACGGATTAGCGTGTATAGGGCATCATCTAGTTCCTGGGCACTGACCACAGGTTGACGCAAGTGTCGACGTCGACGCATGATGGCCACTGTACCCAGCAGGCGTTGAATTGAACTAAACCGGGTGGTCAACAACATAATGTGGCCATCTGGGCGACCGGTATTCAAAGGCTGCGCAAGGAGTACCATTGACTGACATATACTTCGCCTTTCGGCAAGGAGCTCGTCCGACTCGGTCTGGCTAAGAGGGATCTCGGGCTGGTTTGAGGGTGCGCTGCCTAGCACACCAGGACCATGCCACCAAAGCGGGTGAACTAAGAGTACTTCGGGTGTAATGCCTCTGCTGGAACAATCAGCAGGGTTCCGTGCTGAACGAACGTGGTACCATCTGTCTGGGGATGTCAGTTCCTGTATCCTACGAACCCGGTTGGATATGAACGGCTTAAGTGTTGTTGGATGCTTCTTTAACCAGCACAAAGCGATCGCCGAGTCCGACCACAAATAGTATGGAGCATCCATTAAGCCCAGCGAGTCCCTCACATTTTGAATAGTTTCAGCCAAGAGTAGTGCTGCCGACAGTTCCAGGCGGGGTATAGTAGCGCCCTTCAGAGGTGCCACCTTCGTGCGAGCTGTAAGAAGTGAGATGTGCGCAACATCGCCTACGTCCACAGTTTTCGTATAGGGGACGGCAGCATATGCTTGTGAGCTGGCATCGCAAAAGCTGTGTAACGTTGTCTGAACACGCTGTATCATGCCCATCCAACGGTCGATGCGGATCTTATTGAGCCCCTCTAGCTTGGAGCGGTACTTGAGCCATTCGTTGCACAGATCGTCAGGTAACGGCGAATCCCAAGATAAACCCGTATCCCACATCCTCTGGATGAACACCTTCCCAGTTCCAACGACAGGTGATAACTACCCAGCGGGATCAAAGAGACGCGCCACCTCGCTAAGTACTCGTCTCTTCGTGGGAGCCTCGGAGGATTGGTTTAAGTCGACTTGGAAAAATAGCTGATCCGTCACTGCGTCCCATCTTAAGCCTAATACGGAAGCCACACCAGAATGGAAAGTATAGCTGGAAAGAGACGCTTCATTAGATAAATAGCTCATCACCTGGCCATCGTTGGACTTCCATTTTCTTAGCGTAAATTTTCCCGCGGATAACGTTTCCAGCCAGTGCCACTGCATCGGACGCGCTCTCACAACTGGTGAGGAAATCATCTACGTAAAACGAGGTTAGAATCGCATCTCGAGCGACGTCCGCCTGCCGCCTATCCGGAACTGAACCATAATTATCATAAGCGCATTGCTGCAATGTGCGCACTGCGTTATATGGACTGCATGCCATGCCATATGTAATGGTCTTCAATCGATATACGCGAATTTCGTCGGCCGGGGACTCGCACCAAATAATCCTCTGATAGTCTCGATGCTCCGGCGTCACCAACACTTGCCTGAATATTTTCTCGATGTCGGCCGTTATCGCCACTCGAAAACGTCGGAAGCGAAGAAGTATGCTACCAAGCGAATCCTGAAGCGCTGGGCCCACCAGTTGAATATCGTTTAGGGAGACTCCCGTGCTGGTCGGGGCCGAAGCATTGAACACCACGCGGAATTTGGAGGTAACCGCATGATGAGGAATATAGTAGTAATTGTTATGGTGATACGGTGGTTCGACTAGCTCCATATGTCCGAGAGTTGCGTACTCCCGCATGAATGCCACATAGTTTTCTCTGAGGGCGGGATCTACTACCAAGCGGCGCTCTAGTCTACCAAATTGGCGCGCAGCAAGTGCGTACGAGTCACCAAGCTTTGGTGCATTTTGTCGTAGAGGTAGGTGCACAATGTAACGGCCGTCCGCAGTGCGGCCATGAGTAGCTTCGAAGATCTGGGCACAGTCGTCAACGTGTTGATTGTCGGCCGCCGCAATTTCATCCATCTCCCAAAACCTGTGGAGCAGTTCTTCTAAACGGACGTCGTCCTCACTCGGTAACGCGCTGAGTGCGAGCGATGATACGTTCGAAGTCAAAGACACTTCTGCCGGACCAAACACTACCCAACCAAAGCGGGTATGCTTGTCGACAGGTTCGTCTGATAGTCCACCGATGACTTCACCCTGTAAGACTCGCCCCCACATGTCCGCGCCGATGAGAACGTCGATAATGCCAGGCGTACCAAACCGATCGTCCGCTAACTGAAGCCCTCTCAAGTACAGTCACTGGTTCACGTCAATATTCACCGCCGGAATCTGAGAAGTAATGGACGGTAAAATCAAGGCCTCAATTTGCATCTCAAATCCAGTTTTCGTTGACCTCAAAGTGAGTGTAACGCTGCCCTTCACCTGTGTATTGACGGCAGCCCCTACCCCTTCTACCAGCAGGTCACATTTCCGTCGGTATAACTGCAAGGAGTTTCCTAGGCGATCCGTCACGAAGCTAACCTGCGATCCAGGATCGCATAGGACACGAGCCACACGCTGAACCGATGCTTCTCCAAAGGCATATGCACGCGCTATTGCTAGGAGGGTGATCGGCTGATATCTGTCCGCGTGGGCTCTCGCAGGTGCTGCTAGTCATGCAGCTGAAGTTGTTGGCGCCTTACCAGGTGCAAAATTCTATACGGGTGTCGTGGACGTGGATTCAGGCGCAGCTATGTTGACGAACCTCTCGCGGCCTAAGATAGTTTTGTGCTTACGGCCACAATTCCGACAACTTCCCGATGGACACTGTCTGGACGAATGGCCAACACGTAGGCAGTTATAACACAACCTTAAACTCTTAACTGCTTCATAACGTTGTTCAATGTTCATGGCTGACAGCGCTGAACACTTAGAAATTCGATGCGGAGCACCACAATGCGCACACTGTGCCCGCTCAGCGCTAGCCACATGCGCCTTCACCGATCGTTGCTGCCGAGAGGCCACTAGAATGGCGGATGGTTCAGGCGATAGACTATGAGCACGCCTTTCCAAAAACCTCAGCAAATCATCCAGTAGTGGAATATCGGTGGTGGTGCACTTCATACACCAGTCGCGCTTGGTTACAGCCGGAAGCTTGGACAAAACAATAGGCACAGCTAATGCATCCCATTGACTTACAGGGACCCGCAATGCTCGCAGCGACTCTTGCACTGTGTCAACAATGGCCAGCAATGCTTGCGATGACTCCTGGGTAGCTACTTGTAGGTTGAGAAAACGCCACACGTGTATTTCTGCCAGCTGTTTCTTATTGTTGTAACGCTCTTTAAGAGCCTTCCATGCTTCTTGATAGCCACCCGAGTATATCCCTCCAATTAATGGCACAGTGGAGGCGTTAACTGCTGGCGAAGTTTAACCAACTGGAATGCTTCCGGGTACGCAGAGTTATGGACGAGCGTTTCAAACGCATCCTTGAACGCCAACCATTTGCACATATCCCCGTCAAATGGGGGAATAGCCAACGGGTCAAGTTTCAGATCAACCGAGCAGCCATCCAAAGTCGTGGTAGGAGCGTTGCGCGCACCTTCACTGGCGTTGGAATCTCCCGTTGACGTCGCAATCAGGCGGTTGAGTGTGTTACATGCGTCACCGTAAAGCTCCTCCACACTTTCCCCTAGCGAATCATGCGTAACCATTTCTGAGGGTGCAGCTTCTACAACAACATGGTTATGGTTATCAACGAATCGCCCAAAATGTGTCTCCATCGACTTCAGCTCTTGTTGAAGTTGGAATACATCCCGACCATCATCGCCACCATCTCTTACACGGGCATGTATGCGTTTTATTGCTTTCACAGCAGATGCGCGCAAGTTAAGTTCCGCCATGCCACAAAAACACAAAAAATAAATTTATTTGTCCTCACAGGAGGCACCAAAATGTTACTAACTAAACACGCAAAGTCACGATTTACCAATACAATTTATTATTCATCCGCTTATCTGTGCACAAAAAGAAGTTAAAAAGAGTTTCCTCGCCTTGTATAGTAAATTGAAGGAATTTAAAGTACCGTACAATAATTTTTCAACGAAACAAACAAATGTAACCACAAAACAGAAATGAATGACAAGAGAGTGAACAGGATTGTCAGACGATTACGAAATAACAGAAAATAAAGTTAACTAAGAGGTTGCGGCTTCAACACCATTGATCTAGAGTTCTTTACTGAATTATTAAATACATATATTGCTTGAGAATTTGTACACGTACAATTTAGGGTGCCCATCGAAAATGCTTTTTTTGGAAATTTTAAGACCCTACCCCCTAATTTTATTCGTTTTTATGATAAATATTATTGCCTATTTTTATATATTTTTTAAAAGTCGTTTAGAAGTCGCGACCTGTTGATTTAGAAACCTTGGAAGTTATGTATATTTTCTGGTAGGTCTTTTCGAGTAAAACCAGAATCGAAATATGAAATTTGCCAAGCCCCCCACGATCTTGATTTACCGTTAAAAAATCGGGTTTTCGTAATTTTGCGTACTTATACGCCTGTAACTGAGTTCATTATGAACCGAAATTCGGTTTATAACCTGGTTTAAAAAGACCTTGGACCTTTAGAACGATTTATATGTAAATAAAGAAACCTTAAGATATCTGAGTGTATTTACCCAGCAAACACATTTTTTTTTTACTTTTTTTCAACTTTGGTGAGGTTTTTACGCACTATTTTATAAGAAAACCGTACTAGTCATATATTGGTTTCAAAATCTGCCCTGAAATGATTATGAAACTAAATTTTATAACGAGTAGAACGAGTGTTTATTTTCAAAAATCGGATGAAAGTTTACTGTGTTATTAAACTTTTTATGAAAACAAAATTTTTGCAAAAATATTATTTTTGACTATACTACTCAAAAATATTTTCTTGACCTACAACAACTCCGCCCAGATTGATTAGTCTAGCGGTAAACCCAGGAAGCATGCAGCCTGGATTGTTTGTGTCCATAAGGACAGGGGCGTTAGCAGGGTGGGGTTCAGTGGGCATGCGAAGAGATGCTGCGAGTCATGGGGCGTCTCTCCGCATGCCGGGCATTCATTTGGCACATCTGCGTTTATTCAGCTCAGGTATGAGTTCAACCTGCTGCAGTAGCCAGAGCGAACTTAGGCTATTGTGGTCCGAGTCTCCCGAGGCAGACGAAGCTCTGTCTCGTCAACGTCTGGTGGTTGTGTACCCAGAACGGCATTCACAGATCGAGAGTCTATATAACTCGAGACTGACTCTCTGTGAATTCCGTTCAAGGCCATTCTGTAAGCTGACCGTTAATTTTGAGCACAAGTCATCAATTCCATTCCCAGGCGCCATTATCGAACAATCGAAAGCATAACAGACAATCGAGACTCTCGCTGGTGGTTGAGGGAGTTTAGAGATGTAAGGGTACAATTATTTGCTTAAAATAAACTAAAAAGTAATTTTAAGCAAAAACACAATCGACTTCATTTCTCATTATCGAAATCGGTTAACGCGGTAACATACATAAAAAAAATATTCCGACGAATTGATACCTTCTCCTTTTTTGGAAGTCGGTTAATAAAGCTCGTCATCGAAAAATCGCTTCTCATAAAAATACAATCGCCGTTCGGAGTCGGCGTAATACTGTAGGTCCCTCCGCTTTGTGTGACAACATCAAGGCGCACGCCACAAATTGGAGGAGAAGCTCGGCCAAACACTAACATATGTGTAAACGCGAATCTATTATTATTATTAATTCCAAGACAAGACTTTAAAAAATCTTAGTATTTAAATAATTTTAAACCAAATTGCTTAGAACTTCGGCGTTTGGAAACGTGATTGTCGCTTGTAGATGGAACGCTTCCATCAAAGTTATGTTTGTGTGTGGTCTTGTAATGTCTTTTAGTGTTTCCTAATATATACCCTTTAAGTTGGTTTTTGCAAAAATGGCACTTCGAAAATTTGTGTTTTTACTATACCAAAAAAGCAAGTAACCTGTCTTCCTTTGTATCAAAATATACTAAATTCAAAGATTTTTTTACCCTCGCTCTACCAACGAACGCTCGCGAACGATTAAAAATACGATCTTCTCATATTATCTCATTTTGCGATTGTATTTTGCCACGATAAATACATGAGCAAACGATCGTTAGCGAAAACATTGCCTACGTTTTCGTTGGCGAGAGATTGCGTGCAATGATTTCTGCACCAGCGCTCTTGCCGCGGACGATCGCTTTCACACGCTCGTTCGTTTGCAAATTGCAATGTGTATATATGAACTTTTTGCATACGATCTTACGAACGTAAGATGAGCTAATATGAGATCGTATTTTTAAGCGTTCGCGAGCGAATTTTTCCGCACCCTGAATAAAACCTTTCTGTACAACAATTCCTTTAAATATTTGGAAAAGAATGCGTGAGTACTAGGTACTAGGGAATCCAATCCCAGATATGCAGGATTTCACATGCGGGATCAGCGGGATTTGCGGGAATAGAGAAAAAATTAATAGGACGCAAAGAATAAAGGCTAAGAAAATATGTTCTTAAAGAAATTATGCTTTGCTCTTTTATTGTAATATTTCAACGGTAAGCAGTCGGTTTTTAAATATTAAGTATTTTTAGTATGGTAATTACTTTTATAAGTTTTGGTAAGAATTTTACTATGAATATTTTAATTAAAAAAAGGCCTGAAAAACCCACGAAGGCTATGGCTTAAAATTTAAATGCTAGATCTAGCCTGAAAAAGGTTAACATGGTCAAACTAAACAGCACTGGCTACTACGGGAAATCACCACGTATGGGTATATGAGCGTACGCTTATTGATATTAAATTGACATCATTTTAATTTTCCTTCACTGATGAAGAATGTTTAACATTGATTGATATTCAAAGTGCATTAGAGCCCATAAAACATGCTGTAAATGTTTTATGCCGTGAGGACACCACGTTAGTTACTGCAGAAACTACATTGCGTTTTACGCTAAATAAATTGGTAGGGTAAAATACCAGATTAAGCAGGGATCTTGTAACATCTTTAAGTCCGGATAAAGGAACGGCGAACATCAATGACTGCGGTGTTACTTTACTTGAAAAATCCAACAAAAATTTCTGGAACAAGATTCTGTGTCTTCAAATAAGGAAGATACATTCTTTTTTCCAAACAAAGTAATGAACCGATATTAAGTGTTTAATTGAGAGACTGTTGTTCCACGCTCAGCCACAATCTCAAACCGAAACCCAGCGGATTGATGACGAGTATGCTGACGACAACGTGCCTTTATCCCATCTGTCAACAGATTGTGAATCCTCGTCTAAATTAGAAGCTAAATTAGAGCGTAGTCTTCGTACTGAATGGGTAGCCGAGGCTTCATCTGTACTTATATCTGCACAAACAAACTCTCTTGATCTGATATTGAAACGTGAAGTGACGCTTTTTCAAGGAGGAAAGCACTTAGAAGCTGATTATAACTATGTGACGTCGATTCCGCCTACCAGTATTGAAGCCGAGCGTGCGTTTTCCGCCGCTGGATATTTGTATAATAAAATAAACTCGAATTTGGAAGACGATATCTTAAATTCTTTATCATTCCTTCGGAAATATTATCAAAAAAGTCAATCTAATTGGAAATAAATACGTAGATTTTCTAAATAAAATCATCTTTTTTACATATCAACTTTGAATATATCTGTTTAGAGGAAAGAATATAATTTTTTTTCAGTCTCGCAAATGCCGGATCCACGGGATAGATGACCTCGATTGCGATTTTTATTCGGGATTGGATTCAGTTACATATATACACATGTAGGTTAGGTTAGATATTAAACATTAATTTTACTTAATTTTATTCATTTTGCTGATTAAACATTTTCTGATTCATTCTAATTTTTAATTCTTTTAATACATGAAATTATTGGTATGATTACTAAAATATGATACCCGTAAATACTTGTAACTAAGGGTGTTAAAATATCTTGAAAACACTGCATCAATTACTGTTTTTGAGTTTGAAGTTTTTTTTTTTTTTTTTTTTTTAGAGGAGGAAGCATCGAAAGCCTAACGCCGTCAGTGTGAGACTTTAACCCACTAAACCTCCTACCGTCTATGTACCAATCCCCCTGGTACCACCGTTAACTATTTCTTCGGGAGGCGGTTTGAGCACTAAGCTCTACGTCTGTTACTGTTCATGTTATTCCACTGTTTGTCTTGGTTGGTGTTAACCTACCCACCATTTTTGTCTTGTACCACTAAGAAGTTCGTTTCTAAGTCTAGTAATGTCCGGATGCAGCAGTTTAATGCTGGCTCTTCGATGTTAGTTGAGAGGTTCGCCCTCTATATGCCGTAACTTTTCAAGAAAACGGGCTTTCCCTGAGTTCCCATCTTTAGGTTGCAAAATAGGAAGCTAAATTATGCATACATATTATGGTGGGTCAAAAAAATCAAGTATTTTTTTGATCCGACACACGAAAACTAGTTCCTAGGTACCTCCAGAAAGTACTTACCAAATCTGAGCTCTTAATATTAATTAATCATTGTTTTCCATTTTCAGTTTAGTCTCATATAAAAATGGTCATATCTTATCACCAATATATCGTGAAACCAGTTGCATCGTCAATATTTATAGGAACTTGAACTTTCTACAAAAATGGTCTCATATACTCTTTTCATTAATCTAACTAATTAAAAGATATTCAAGGTCAAAGATTGAAGTATTTTAAGGAAAATAACTTTATTTTGAAATTTGTAACTTACTTAAAAATAATTATTGTCACATGAGTTTCAATCATTTCTATAGGAAATTGAACGCTCTTTAAAAAAGGTCTGTATTGGTTAATCGATTACTCTAACCATTTAGAAGAATTCCAATATATACTGATTTTAATAGTCAATAAAGATATTAAATTTATCCATTCAATTTATGAATTTTGACAATATGCCTGAGAATTTGAGTTTATTTAGATAGAATGACAGTTTGCAAGTTGTGTCTTATCTTAGGATCGTAATTTAATATTTTTCAACGGGTTTATTTAAATGTCATTCCTTTTTTTCACAAAATTTATAATCGAATATTTTTTCATCAACGTAATATTCTTAAATATTCTGTGAAACAAAGTGCTTAAAATGTAGCAGATCAGGTTATAGAGCTATGGAAAAAAAATGGTATTCCGACTTCTGGTAATGATAATGTTGTGAAAAGAATTCTCCGATGTCATAACAAATGGTTAAGAATAAAAAAAACTGCACGCGTAAAAAATCGACGGCACAAAAAAAAAGAATCAACATTTCAGCATGAACTCATACTGTTATTCGATATTGTTGATCAGAAGTCTTTAAAAGTGCTCGATGACCGAATTAAAGACTTATATTTGAATCAAATAAGCGGCAGCCGAAAAGAATTTATTCATCATAACGTGCATGCTCCTAACATAAGTGAAGATTTGATGGAAGCAGAAGAAAGCAGTAAGTATTTATGGCAAATTTATTACAAAGTAGATGATTCGTATTTATAATTGCTAGCTTTTCTAAATTGATTTCTTTTGGTATTTTTTGATCAAATCAAAAAGAACGGAAAATATTTTCTATTACCATGAAATCTCCAAACTTTTAATTTTTCCGTTCACCTTTATTAAAAAAAGTAACTACTGTTTTCTTCTAGTAGCAAGTCAAGCTTTATCATCCTGCCCCACGATTATTGCCAGTGAAAATTCGGAATCATTATAGGTGCAATCACTAAGCCTAGCTACAAATCTTGGTTCTGATTTACCTTATGAACCTCCAATGCCAATAAAACAACCGAAAATTAAAGTTTTAACTTCAGAGGTCATTTCTGCACTAGACAGAGCTAATGCCAGTAGTAGAAATGCGATGTTTATCATATCTCCTATTCTGTCAAGTGTTGTGATAAGTGTAGACGATACAACTCTGAGTTATAGAATAATTCAACGACATTGACTGAAAAATTATTTTAAACCACATGATAAATACGTCATACACTGGGATGGCAAATTACTGCAGGATCTTTTTGGATCAACAACCGTGGATCGGCTTTCAATTCTCCTCACGGCATTTGGCGTTGAACAGTTACTAGGAGTCCCAAAAACGGGCTCTGGATCAGCAGAAGATCAAAGATCAGCCATTGTGAGGACTTTGGATGAATGGGGTCTTAGCCGCTACGTAAAGGCGATGTGCTTCGACACAACTGCTGTGAACACAGGTAATTAATCAGTAACGTTTGATCATTAGCAAGATTGTATTGAGATTATTTCTTGATTCAATTCTTCTTCCCAAGCTACATATGTTTTCGAATTCAGCAACAAATTGTTTACATTATTCATTAATTGTTTTTTTTTTCTAAACAAGAAAAAGTTTTTCAATTTCTTTTTATCACATTCTTACTATCACTTTACAGGAATTCACCGTGGAACATGCGTAGAAATTGAAAAAGCTATAGGAAAAGAATTAATTTACTTGCCGTGTCGCCATCATATTTATGAGCTCATTTTAAGAAGTGCATTTGAAGTCTATTGGCCACCATCATCAGGACCAAACGTACCAATATTCGGACGATTTAAAAAATGTGGGACAAAATTGATAAGACCAATTATAAAGCTGACGAGGTACGTATAGCAATAACGCGGCTGAAAAACAACAAAGCTACTGGAGCTGACAGCCTGTCAGCTGAGCTATTCAAGTACGGTGGCGAGGAGTTGATACGGTGCATGCATCAACTCTTGTGTAGAATATGGTCAGAAGAACGCATGCCCGACGACTGGAGTATGCTCTGCCCAATCCACAAGAAAGGTGAGGTTATCGAGCGTATTGTGTAAAAGACTGAAGCCCACCGTCAATGAACTGATTGGGCCTTATCAGTGTGGCTTTAGACCTGGAAAATCCACCATAGACCAGATATTCACAATACGCCAAATCTTGGAGAAGACCCGCGAGAAAAGGATCGACACTCACCACCTATTTGTCGACTTAAAAGCCGCTTTTGACAGCACTAAAAGGAGTTGAATATACGCCGCCATATCTGAATATGGCATCCCCTCAAAACTCATACGGCTGGGTAAAATGACGTTGAGCAATACCACCAGCTCCGTCAGAATTGGGAAAGACCTCTCCGGGCCGTTCGTGACCAAACGGGGTATCAGACAGGGTGACTCCCTTTCTTGTGACTTCTTTAATCTGGTGTTGGAGAAGATAATAAGAGCTGCACAACTTAACCGCTCAGGAACAATTTACTACAAGAGCGTGCAATTGCTGGCTTATGCCGATGACATCGATATCATCGGTATTAAAAACCGCAGTCTATTCTGCATATTCCAAGTTGGATAAGGAAGCAAAGTGAATGGGTCTGGTGGTAAACGAGGACAAGACGAAGTATATGCTATCATCAAACAAACAGTCAGCACATTCGCGCCTTGGCACCCACGTCATTGTTGACAGTTACATTTTCGAGAAAGTAGAGAATTTCGTATACTTGGGAACCAGCATTAACACCGATAATAAGTCAGCATTGAAATCGAACGCAAAATCACTCTTGCCAACGAGTGCTACTTTGGACTGAATAGACAATTCAGGAGTAAAGTCCTCTCTGGACGTACGAAAACCACGCTCTATAAGTCACTCATCATGCCCGTGCTGGTATATGGCGCAGAAGCATGGACAATGACAACATCCGATGAGGCGGCTCTTGGAGTGTTCGAGAGAAATATTTTGCGGAATACTTACGGGCCTTTACGCGTTGAAGACGGCGAGTACCGCAGACGATGGAACGAGGAGGTGTATGAACTTTACAACGACATGGACATAGCACCGCGAATTAAAATACAGCGACTCCGCTGGCTTCGCCATGTCGTTCGAATGGACACCGACGCTCCAGATCTGAAAGTATTCAACTCGGAACCCGCTGGTGGTAGCAGAATAAGAGGGAGGCCCCCACTGCGATGGAAAGATCAGGTGGACAAGGACTTGGCTTCACTTGGCGTTTCCAATTGGCATCAGTTGGCACAGAAGAGAAACGACTGGAGTGCTTTGCTGAACTCGTCCAAAATCGCTTAGGCAGTTACAGCGCCAAAGAAGAAGAAGAAGAATTATAAAGCTGGTATTGAAGATCCAAAAGTCGCTAATATTATTTTGGATAAAAAATGAAATATCTTCCTTCATTACACAATGTTTGCAGGTATGGTTAAAAATAGTTATAAATAATGACTATAAAATTGAATTGGTAATTTTTCATGTGAATTTAACTTTTCGTTTGCTAGTTGAATCAACCACGAGATGATTACAAGGAGTTTTTAGAATTGTCACTAATTTTTCTTGGAGTGGTGCGTCGGGATGAAGTTTTTTTAAATACCCTGATGCAATCCATCATGCAAGATGGATGGCAAAGGCCATCGTATCCTAAAAATATTTATTTTTAGAGTTGAGTTTGGTCTCACTTCCAGAGAATTGAATTGTCTACGGCTGATTTGCATTTTTTTGATTATGGTATATTTGAAGGCTTGGTTTTCATCAACTTCTGCGATTGCAGCTCCTAATCAATTAGCATTAGAATTTTTAAAACAACTGATTGAATACAAAAAGATTGATGCTTCAATTTCATCAGCAACTGTTAACAAAACGACTTCACATTTGTGGTATTTAAATGATGAACTCGTTATTTTATCACTGTTTGATGATACTGTTCCACTTAATATGAAAAAGAAAATAAGTGAAGCTGTAATAACTCGAGACGGTATAAAGTTTAAAGTTAAAAGATTTGAAATCGATCAAAACAACATAAATTCAATTATTCCAAATGATTTGAGTGACTTTGTTTCTAAGAAATCATTGAATTTGTTTAAAATATTCGACCTAGCATATGACTTTCTTGATCTTGAAATTGAATCGTGGACTTCCGATGACAGTTATAAAGAAAATGAAGAATATTTTAAGCAATTAAAGGTTGTAAATGACGCAGCAGAGCGTGGAGTAGCGCTGGTATCTGAATACAACCAATGCTTGACAAAAAACGAAGAACAGTTTCAATATTCACTGCAAGTTGTCAAGGAACATCGAGCAAAATTTCCGAGTTGTAATAAAATATAACTTAAACTAAAAGAAAAAATATATATTTATATTAATACTGCATTGAATTATAAAATTTCATATGGCGAATATGTTTGATATGTTTGATGATATTTCTTAAATAAAAACCTTCTTTTCCCCGTTAATATTAAGAGCTCAGATTTGGTAAGTACTTTCGGGAGGTACCTAGGTACAAGTTTTCGTGTGTCGCAGTGGCGTAGCCAGGATTTGGCGAAGGGGGAGGATTAAAAAAAATTTGCATCGATAACTTAAAGTTGTGATACACAATGGCTAGAGGCGTCCCATTATAGGCAAAACACGAGTTTATTTTTTCAAAATCGTAGATCTTTGCTTGGAAAAGAGATAATGCAATGAAAATTTTTTTATCGTGAAGATAAATGATCATATAATATAGGAAAACTATAGAGAAGTTACAACAACAATAACTTAACCCTCAAAATACCGTTCAAAATGTCACTTTTTTTAATTTTGGATTTTGGCTCCCATTCCACTAGAAAACACTATGTTTAATACACCATTAGCACTGTTCCTGAAAGATTTCTCTTTATTTTATCTTAGGACTCGATTCTTGGGACATTGGATGCTGTACCCGTGTGGCCAGAGACGACAGCCGGTTCTACGCACCGGAATGACTCGGGTTTTACCCGACCAAGGGCTGTTGTTTCGGCGATCTAACCCCGTTTAGGTCGGCGAAGTATCTCAGAAGTTGTCCGTCCATAGGGCTACATTCACTACGTATTCTCCTACTCAGGGCTGGCATTGAGTCAAACCCAGGGCCAGAAACCTACACCTGCTGTGTATGCCGGAGACGATTACACCACAACTCCACCTCAGTCAAGTGTAATGCCTGCGAGGGGTGGAGTCACCTCAGAGTCTGCTCGGGACTACGGACACATAGACAGGGACCACGTCGTACGTGGCCCCCTGTTGCTCAAACAGAGCAGCCTCCACGGCTAACCACCGTCCGCCCGAGCAGCCTCCACGGCTAACCACCGTCCGCCCGAGCAGCCTCACACAGTCACCACAACATAACAACATAATAACACCACAGACCGTACCATAGCCACTACAAACCACATAACACACACAACCGCACCACCACACACACGCCGCCGCCAACAACTCCTGGTTCCCCCTACAATCTGCACGGTATGTCAGACCAGGATATTCCGTAATGTGACATCAGTCAAGTGCAACACCTGCCTTGGCTGGTGCCACTTTAGGGCATGCTCAGGTCTGCGTACCACGCGAGATTGGACTGGGAACTTCGAGGGCCCGTGTTGCGCTGCTTGGTCGCAGACCCCGATTTCGACGCCCCCCGCCACCACCACAGGGCGGCAATCACCACAGCAGCACACACAGCCAACGGCGGCAAGAACATACATTTCACTTACACCCCTCATCACGACACGTCTCCCGAACCACATGAAGCTCCTTCAACTTAACTGCAACGGGCTACAGAGCAAGATTGAGGAGATAACCGTCTTCATGTGTCGGCATGGTATATTGATAGCTGCGGTCCAAGAGACGAAGATGCACAGCAATTCAACTTTGTTGAATTGCGCCGGGTACAACGTGCACCGTCGAGATCGCGAGCAAGATAATGATGGTGGCTTAGCGTTCATCACGCACCACACCGTGCAGTATCGTCTTATCGAAGCAGACATCGACCGCAGGGATACCACCCTAGAATGTCAGGGCATCGCTATCCGGTCAGGCGATGTCGAGCTCGAAATATTTAACATATACATACCCCCTGTCACCTGCTGCCCGGCAGGATATCACCCTGATATAGGTGCGCTCCTCAGAGGTGAAAACCGTATGGTAGTAGGTGACTTTAATGCGCACCACGATCTTTGGCACTCAAGCCTGTCAAACGATCGTAGGGAACATACTTGGCTGAGCAGATAGACGATTCGACATTCTGCACAATGAACGACGACGCACCCACCAGGATTATGGGTAACTGCAGTAGCTCGCCAGACATCACAATAGTTAGCGCTGGTCTGATAAACAGCATAATATGGCGACCTATGCTGACTCTAGCATCAGACCACCTACCCATAGTCATCTCGATAGATAAACCAACCGACTTTGCCTCCGCCAAACACCGGACCTATATCAACTTGTCTAAAGCTGATTGGAAAGGTTACACGGAGTTTACCGAAAACACCTTCACAGCGCTCCCCACACCAACCGACGTCCATCTCGGTGAAGGTAAGTTCCGCAGGGCTGTCACTGCTGCTGCAGCTCGCTTCATACCGGCAGGATGTATATCGGACCCACGTCCAAACTTCCCTGCCGAAGCGGCTGTTCTAGCCGATGAGCGTGATAACCTTCGTCAGGCCGATCCCGGAGATCCCCGTATCAGGGATCTCAACGCGGAGATTCTGCAACTAGTAAACGTTCATAAGCGGAAGAAGTGGGAGGAAGACCTGTAATTTCACCTCTGGTGTAAGGAAGCTTTGGTCAACCGTGAGGTCATTGTCTAATCCGACGAAGCACGACGACAGAGTCGAAATTTCCTTCGGCGACCATGCCTCGTCGGACCCGGAGCGATGCGCGAGATATTTTAGCCGGCAGTTCATACTGCATCCTCCGGTGGACAAAGCCAAGCGTCGAGTGACCAGAAAGCCTCCAAAGCCATGGGTCCCGACGGAATATGCATGCTGATGCTGAAAAATTTGGGTCCTGCGGGGGTAGCGTACCTAACGGAGGTCCTCAACTTGTCAATGGCCACTCTCATCATCCCAGACATCTGGAAGGTGGGGAGAGTGGTCCCACTGCTCAAACCGGGGAAACCTGCCAACAAAGGAGATTCCTATCGTCCGATAACACTCCTTTCCCCGGTAGCGAAGATACTCGAGGCCTTGCTACTCCCGTACTTCACAAACCACCTGACCCCAGCGAAGCATCAGCATGGTTTCCGTAAAGTGCACAGTACAACAACAGCACTTAACGCCATAAACACTCAGATAACTCGTGGCCTTAACCGAAACCGTCCCTGTGAGAGAACGATTCTAGTGGCGTTGGACTTGTCAAAGGCGTTTGACACCGTCTGCCATTCCACGCTACTAGAAGATATAGAGGCCTCCTCTCTCCCACAGAGGCTCAAACGGTGGTCGGCA
Organism: Rhagoletis pomonella; assembly: GCF_013731165.1. Lineage (NCBI taxonomy): Eukaryota > Metazoa > Arthropoda > Insecta > Diptera > Tephritidae > Rhagoletis > Rhagoletis pomonella. Next base: position 25,844 of record NW_023458687.1, read on the forward strand.
AATTATCTGAGTGGTCGACATTCGTCGGTAATGTTTAGAGACAAAACGAGTAAACAGAGAAAAATAAAACAGGGGGTTCCACAGGGTGGTGTCCTTTCCCCGCTACTGTTTAACTTTTACATTTCAAAGCTCCCTCAACCACCAGAGGGAGTCTCGATTGTCTCTTATGCCGACGATTGCTCGATCATGGCGACTGGGAATGGAATTGATGACCTGTGTTCGAAAGTAAACGGTTATCTCTCCGAACTTTCTCGCTTCTTCACGGCAAAGTGTCTAGCCCTCTCCCCTACGAAATCCTCCGCGACCCTGTTCACAACCTGGACGAAGGAGGTCAGGCTGCCGCTGCGGATTCACGTCGATGACACACCAATTCCGATGGTGAATAACCCCAAAATACTCGGAGTACCATTCGACAGCCTGCTCTCCTTATCTGCGCACGCAACCGCTATTGTCAATAAAGTACAGAGCCGCAACAAGGTCCTCAAGTCGCTAGCCGGCAGTACTTGGAGCAAAGACAAAGAAACGTTGCTGGCAACATACAAGGCAATAGGCCGGCCGGTTTTGAACTACGCAGCGCCAGTGTGGTCGCCAGGGACTAGTAGGACGCAGTGGACGAAGCCACAGACTGTACAGAACACCGCACTCAGGACAGCGACAGGATGCCTCCTGATGTCGCCTGAACACCACCTGCACGGCGAGGCGCAAATGCTCCCTGTAAAGGAGCACAATATAATTCTCTGCAAGTAGTTCCTGATCGGGAGCCACAGAAGTGGCCACCCAAGCAGACAGCTGCTTGCAGAGGAGCCCTCGCCTAGGCACGTCAGGAGGCATCTATATGAACTGACGGACGAAGTCCAGAGGTTCATTAAGCAACCTCTGGACCCGACAGCGTACCGACAGGCCCTGAACGGCATTCACAGGGACTCAGTCTCGAGGTATGTAGACTCTAGACCTGTGAATGCCGTTCTAGGCATACCACCACAGGACATAGACGAGACGGAGCTTCATCTGCCTCGGCAGACACGCACAACACTTGCACAACTTCGCTCCGGTTACTGCAGCAGGTTAAACTCCTACCTGAGTAGGTTGAATGAGGATGTGCCGAATGAGTGTCCGGCATGCGGAGAGACCCCACATGACTCGAAACATGTCTTCGCATGCCCGCAAAACCCGACAACCCTCACGGCCTTGTCCCTGTGGACAAACCCCACAGAAGCTGCACGCTTCCTAGGGTTGCCGTTAGTGGAACTTGACGACAACGACTGAGATACCAACCGTCCTGGGCGGGGTTGTTGTAGCCGCTACAACAACAACAACAATTGGAAAAAGAAAAGCTACGTTAAACTCTAATAACTCGTAAACTATCAGCTTTCGCAAAAAAATTTATATAACAAAAATGGTTATACTGGTCGATATCTTTACGAAAGTGCAGCATTTAACCCTTTTATGCAGAGTCTGTCATATATGACACGCTTTTTAACCCCTTCAAGGCAGAGGCAAAATGGTTCTCAATATGTTTTCAACGTACTTTGTATTTATTTTTATTTTTATTTTAAATATTTTAATTTTTTTATTTATTTTTTTATTATTATTTTACTATGGAAAAATGTTCTATGATTAATATCTACGTCAACATGAGAAAACGCACGTTCAAAAGCATATTGAGAACCTTTTTCCTCTGCCTTGAAAGGGTTAAAAAGCGTTTCATATATGACAGACTCTGCATTAAAGGGTTAAATGCTGCATTCCATTATCTCTTTTCTAAGCGAAGATCTACGATTTTGAAAAAAAACTCGTGTTTTGCCTATAGTGCGTCGCCTGTGGGCATTCTTTCATATATGTATGTATATGCCATTTCTACCGTTATACATTTTTTGTCTACTCGGTTATTCCATGGGGAATTCATGCTTTATTTAAATTTAAAAAATTAAATTACTACACAATTTTAATTAATTAGTGTGTAGTCCAGTTTTGTTTTGTAGAAGTTTCGTTAGTATACAATTCAGTTTTTACACATTGAATATATCTGCATATCACAGTCCACGGCAGTGCGCGCGAGTGACGAAGGCAGCAACAGTGGCATGCTGAAATGACTCGCTTATATATACACGAGACTTGGAAGTTTTTATCCAGACGTCCAATCGACATGTATGATATATCGTTGGAAAGGTCTTGCAGAAAATATATTCAAGCTTCGTAAACGATTAACCGGATTCTTAAAAATTAGGCTAAAGTCTTGCGAAACAAAAACGTTTTTTTGCTTTTGCCGGTTTAAGGGGGTATGTGGATACACCCAACATATTTAGTGTTATTCTATAGGCCAATACCTTTCAAACGATATCTTATATATTATGTTCCGGCCACTAGTTGGAAAGATATAGATGTAAATGTGTTTTGGTTCGTGTCTCCACTACGAGATGCTTTGGTATGTTTGTGGCGTCTGTACGTACCATCATTTATTTTTTTTTCAAACTTTCAGGAATGAAAGTACACAAAAAACTAAGAAGGTTTTGTTCCAGGATGTTTTGATTCGAATCCCTGTGTGGGCGTGGCTGCTGTCTGAAATTCCAAAAAAAGGCAATTTTTAAACTACCACTGAGGCCGCACTACTCAGTCCATGTCATTGATATGGATATCAGTGGAAGGGTCTTTAAACAAGCTATCTAACGCTATCTTTTGTGTTTATGAAATACAAATATGTTATAACGTTATCGCCTGAAAACTAAAAATCGGGCTGCTGAAAATACAGATTTTGGGCATTTTCTCAAAAACTGGTCAGTCGATTTTATTCTATGTTTCCACAAGTCTAACGCAAAAACTTAGCTTTCATCTGGTATATAGCTTATATCTGGGAAAAGTCTTGTTGTGGAGATATTGCTATTCAAATTGAAAAAATGTCGCTCCAAAAAGGGTCAAATGATTAAAAGTTAACATATCCGTCTATCTTGGTTACTTTAAGATATAACAATAACATACCCAGTTCCCCGAAAAAATCGCCCATTCCCCGATTGCCACTTAAATCGCAATTCCCTGCAAATCGGGGAATTTCCCGCGAGTTGACAAGTTGAAGAATGCAGCTGTGCTAATCACTTCGTACATGTCTTGGAAACCACAATTTGTGTGTATTTTTGAGTTTTTTGCAGTCACATGCCGAAATTGTAACATTCTTCCCCATTTTCATTGCAGGTATGTACACAGTATTTAACTATGCTACATGGGTTTATCACCCGCACTTAACCTACCTGGTAGTTGTACATAAATATATATGTATGAATGCATTTAGTTCACCCAATGTGCCGCTACTACTTACATACATATGTATAAATTGCCACTGAGCAAAACTACTTGAGAAAAAATCATTAGTTTAATAGCATGAGTGCAACACCGTACACGTGATAGAAGTAAAACTTCTTTAAAAAAAAGCACCTGTGTGCGCCCCACACCCAGTAGAAATCTTAAAAAAAATTAAACTACGAGGCAATCAGACGAATACAGTTGTTTATTGTATCCAAAGTTGGTACCAAGTTGATAAGTTTTTATCATTTCTCATATTTTTTTTTATTTTTAATTTTTTCGAATAGATATCATCCTTGATATCATTATATCCTTGATCATCCTTTTTCGCTTTATTCCGTATTCGAAAAACTATGTGTTTCAATGGACAAATCGATTTGAATACATAATTTAGATTTAGAGAATATTTTTAGCATTTTATTTGAGAAAAATAAAACATTTAGTTTATTGTTTGTATTTTCGTCGATTTTAAATTTGCTAAAATAATTGATATCAAATAAAACACCTCTTTGAGGTAAAATTTTCGAGTGACGAAAGCTGAACTAGAAACACAAAATTTATGATATCAATTTCGTGACGAAAATTATACGCATTTTTTAACTGCCTTTGAAACGTACGGAAAATCTTTTATTATTTATTCGGAACGTTGCGAATTTCCGTTTACTGCTAGAAACACAATTAAAAAAACAGAACTTTTGCAACGATTCGTATGAATAAAAAAGATTTTCCCTACGTTTCAAAGGCAGTTAAAAAATGCGTATAATTTTCGTCACGAAATTGATATCATAAATTTTGTGTTTCTAGTTCAGCTTTCGTCACTCGAAAATTTTACCTCAAAGAGGGGTTTTATTTGATTTATATATTTACGCGTATCTATTTACGTTTATTTATGTACAAGTCTACAAAATCTTATTACTTAACTGCTTAACACACATTTTTTCAATTACTTCTTGTGTTGTAATCGGCACATCATTATGTACCGCTGACATCGTTAAGATAGCATATTCAACAATTGAGTAGTCCACTTGCAAAGTGCGCTATGTAAATTTTTTTTAGATTTGTAGGTTTTGGTGGGTTTCATGTCCACTAACAGAAGAGTGAAACATTTTTCTATATTCTGAAAAAAAATTGCATGAAATGTTAACTACTCTTGCAAATGTCGCAATAATACTTATTTATACACTTTCAAATGTCTCCTCTTCATATGAACTTAGAAAACTGCAAGAAAACGTGGTAGTTTCGGTGCCTAGTGCAAGAGGTCGCAAAAAAGAAGCAAACCAATCTTCCTAGAGGAGAGAACGTGAAAAGCTTAAAAAAGCGCTAGCTATGTAAAAGTTACTGTTTCAAAACTTGCAATATTAAATTTTTAAATATAAAATTTGCAAATCTACCATACTGCAATTTTATTTATTTTTTGGTATTAGGCTCTTATTTATCCAAATTTTCAGGTAATAAAAAAAGATACAGTTCGGATGTTACTTGTTGTCATAGACGTTTTGTTTTAGTTTATGGTTTACTTTTATAAAATCACATAACGCTGTTTGCAAGTGGACTACTCATATATTCATTAAAAGATAATTTGTCATCCGTCTGAAATAAAAAAAAATTTTTACCAGAAGGATAAAATAGTATTGTGTTATTAATTCAAAAGTAAATAATTGTAGTTCAATGACGAATATCCCCCCCTGGCTACGCCACTGGTGTGTCGGATTCAAAAAATAAACTTGATTTTTTTTTTACCCACCCTAATACGTACAGACCAGGGCGATTTTTTTTGCGACAATTTTTTTTTCACTCCTACCTCAAAATTTTGTGAAAAACACCTAAAAAGGCTCCCTGAAAATTTGAACCCGTAATATTAACATTAAGTAGATACTCGCCCAAGGCGTGCAAAGATTTCCCATATAAAATACACGTAAACCTTGAGTTTTTTTTCTTTAAAAGTCTACAGCTCAGAGGCATTTTATGATATAATCTTGGTCAATAATGGGTTTTCTTCAGAATTGAATGCTCTACAAAAGTGGCCATTGCGGTTTAATCCTTACTTCCGCCAGCGATGTAGTACGGGTCTAAACCCAATTTTTTCATGAATTGATCAACAATTTCTACAATTTAGCTTAATAGTCCATGAAAATTTCACACTACCTCAACTTCAAAGCCCAATATCTTAAGAAATATCGACGTTAGCGATTTAATATTCTGAAACTTTTTGGTAGGAAATTGAATGTCTTACAAGTTTATCATATATATTTTTTCTGTAGCCCTTCTTATTTTCGAGTTAGGGGCAAAAATACTAGAATTTCATGAAAAAATTGGGTTTAGTGAACCGTACTACCTTGCTGGTGGGAGTTAGGATTACACCGCAATTAACCCTTTTGTAGAGAACTCCATTTTGAAGATAACCCAACCAAAGTTTACGTGTATTTTATATGGGAAATCTTTGCACGCCTTGGGTGAGTACTTAATATTACGGGTTAAAATTTTTAGGGAGCTTTTCTTCAGGTGTTTTCCACAAAATTTAGAGGTAGGAGTGAAAAAAACAATCGTCAAAAAAATCGCCCTTGTAAATACATATGTACGTCTATACAAATTAATACATATACAAGCATATGTATATCTATAAAATTGAATGTTGTAAAATGTATGTACTTTTTGAAAAGCTTTTTCAAATACTGTATTTTACTAGTGTTTCAAAAGAGAATATTGGTGATTTAGTGCATTTTTGAGCGTGAAATTACTCACAAAAAAGAGCAACATTTCAAAAAAAAGTGTTTTTATTAATAACTTTTACACGGTTAACAATATAACAACTCCAGTTCGAGTGAATAAGTATATATGTGTATGTATTAGAGAGCTGCACGATTACATAAAAAGGTAACATGTTAATAATAGGCGATGCCGATGCGGCGAGTACACGCTCTCCTTCTTCTTTATTGGTGCTGTAACCGCCTAAGCGATTTTGGCCGAGTCCAACACAGCACGCCAGTCATTTCTCTTCTGTGCTAACTGAGGTGACAGGTAATAAGATCAACGGAAATAAGGTCAATTGACTTTATTTCCCACCCTGGTGCGAAATAAAGTCAATTTACATTATTACCCTTTTAAAAACGAAATAAAATCCATTGACATTATTTCTCTTTCAAACATTAAATTTGCTTAGTTTCGCGGCGGCCCGCGTCAGCGCGCCACACCGTGCGCCGCGCCCCGAGTACCCCGCGCGACCGGCGCGCACACCACGTCACGCTACGCCGCGGCCCCCCGGCCTCCCCTTCCCGGTCTCGCGCCGTGCTGTAACGCAGGTAGATTTATTTTTTGTATACGTTAAAATAAATTTTTTATATATTTTAAACATCGAGGGCTTATATTCAATAATACCCTCTATCTGCACACTTTTCACAAAGATGAGATTCTGATATAAGAATCCCCCTAAGCTTTAACTGTCATCAGTGATATTAATTTTGCCTTATATAGCGACAGGTAATAAGTCCCAGATGGTTTCAAAAATCACAAATTAGTTTTTGTGCAAATTGCAGATAGAGGGTATTAATGAATTCAAGCCCTCGATATTTCACATTTTTATATTTGTAAGTTATTGGAAGCAGGGATGCCAACTTGGCTCAAACCGTGCCATTTGTCCCTATTTTACTTCAAATGGCACTTAATTTTTCAATTTGACACAAAGTGCCAAAATGGAACTTTTGTAAAAAAATAACATATCAATACGTTTTTGTGAAATCGATTGCGTGCACTTCTTTTTCTCAACTAAAATTTTCTTATTTATAGAGGCTATTCAACTGGTATTATTTTATCATTGCATTTTTGTTTTGAAAATGTGACTTTATTTTATTGCTAAATGTGAATGATTAAAAGGAATGTCACCTTTTTTGACACTATTATTTTTCTATTTGGCACTTTTTTATCCTCAATATGGCACCTCATAACTAAAGATAGTTGGCAGCCCTGATTGGAAGATTTCTGCTGTGTTTTGGACAACAACTTGTCTGCAGTAAAAAAGGATATAATTTGTGTTTCATAAGTATGTGAATGGCTTGAATGTGCCATCTAATAAAAAGAGTCGTCTTTCGCCTTGCTTTTAAATGATGTCACAAATTGCTGCCGGAGACATGAGTACAGTGTAAGAAATATGTTTACTTATAGAAAGGTTGGTTTCTTTTTCACCTTGGACCCTCCGAATTCGTTCAAAATATGCTAATTTAAAACAAAGAATTCTTTCAGTGTTCCTCCGGGGTTTTTGGACATGGACTGTTTCTTCAATTTAATAGCGTTCGCTTTATTTTTGTGGAAACGAAACATGTTTTGCAAGTTATGGATCATTTCTACACTCTTTCTTCAAACATTTCTCGTATTCCAGCTGGGCGCAAGCGTTTAGTTTTTCGCATCGTGTTTTTGCATATTCGTAATTTAATTTTTTTTTAATAAAATCAATTTGTGGTAGTTCATGATTGTGTGGATTAATATCACAACACTGAGGATTTAGCAATAACCTTTTTCATATATTTAAAAAAACACTTACGGGGCAATGTTTATTGTAAGAACAACATTTTTTTCTATGAATCGACATACTTTAAGCATTGTTGACGCTATTTCCATTTGAATGAGGAAATAGCGTCAATGACTTTTTCCAAATTTTTGTTGACTTTATTTCGCTTTTGAAAAGGTAATAATGTCAATTGACTTCATTTCGCACCAGGGTAGGAAATAAAGTCAATTGACTTTGTTTCCATTGACCTTATTACCTGTCAACCTAACTGACGCCAATTGGAAATGCCAAGTGAAGCCAAGTCCTTCTCCACCTGGTCTTTCCAACGCAGAGGAGGCCTTCCTCTTCCTCTGTTACCAGCATCGCGGCCCGCGTTGGGTATTTTCAGAGCAGGAGCGTTTCTGTCCATTCGAATGAAATGGCCAAGCCAGCGGAGCCGCTGAATTTTAATTCGCTGCATTATGTCTATATCGTTGTAAAGCTCATACAGCTCATCGTTAAATCGTCTGCGATATTCGCCATCACCAACGCGTAAGGGTCCGTAAATCTTTCGCAGAATCTTTCTCTCGAAAACTCCAAGAGCCGACTCATCAGTTGCTTTCATTGTCCATGCCTCCGCGCCATACACCAGCACAGGCTTGATGAGTGACTTATAGAGTGTGATCTTTGTATGACGAGAGAGGACTTTACTCCTCAATTGCCTACTCAGCCCAAAGTAGCACTTGTTGGCAAGAGTGATTCTCCGTTAGATTTCAAGGCTGACATTATATTGGTGTTAATGTTGGTTCCCAAATAAATGAAGTCGTCTACTTTTTCAAACTTGTAACTGTCAACCGTGACGTGGGTGCCAAGACGCGTATGCTCTGACTGTTTGAGTGATACACGTGCGAGTACACGCTACTTAACTGTAAATTTAGCACCGCAGAATCGCCGCATCGTTGGCATCTTCCAGATAGTAACATGTTACTAACGTGTTAGTAACATTATGTTAGTAACATTCCGTTTTTTATGAAATCGTGGAGAGAGTGAGCAGAAAGAGTGCAAACATTGCATGTACGTACATATACAAAGCGAGAGCGTGCAGCAGCTGTGCTGGTCACTGTTCGGACTCCTAAAATACGTTTTAGGAGTAAATCACTCTTAAAATTGGGAAAATAAAATAAAAAATAATAATTTTTTGGCAATCGCTCCAACTGACGATCGAACCTCTCACCTATAGACTTCTAGCCCGCAACTCTCACTACTCGGGGCCCCCGCGGACGCGAAACTCGCTTGCTTTGTTTGCTTACTTGTACAAAAGACAACAGCTGACCGTTTCTACCAGTGTTGTCATGGAAAATTCCCCTGATCCGAGTTAATTCCCATAAATTTCGTGCATTTTTTCGGATGATTATGCGTATTTGAAAGAGGAAAATGCATGAGTTAATGCAAACAAAGGCTGTTTATGCAGAAAACCGAGCCCGTTTTTAACCCGTATTAATCAACCATGATCGAAGTAAAACCGGATTGCTGAGTCTACTTCAAGTTTCTTTCAAAAATAAGGTTTACCTGTTGCAGTATCTAAACCTAAAAAAACACGAAGTCGTTTTGTCTCCCGTTTTAAAACTAACAGAAGCATACGTTAGGATATTAAAAAATGCTAAACTTTCGTATTCCCTACTTGTATGTATGTATGTACTCGCTCTGTAAAGTCTTTTACTGGTGTATCTATAAACTTTCATCAAAGCATACAATCTTTAGTGGAGATAGGGACTCTAAGAATGTAATTAAAATCGGCATAAATATAAATTATTAGAAACGCCGTGCGTGTGTAAACTAAAAGTAGACGGTACTTAGTCGAAGGTGCAGTGTGCAGACTGTAAAGAGCTGTTTCATATAAAGTGTGTTGGTATTTTGCAAAGTGATCACGACTTTTTGATTGCATCAACAAACCTTTCATTTGCAATGCTTGTGCTGTTGAGCGCCGTGCATCTCTTCGCGCATCATCACCAGCTGTTAATTTTAATGAGACAGCTTCTTCTAAAATGCACTCTGAATGACAAAAACAAAAACCCATTGTAAACTCTACTTCACAAGACAATTATCAAACAGTGGTCAAAGAACTATAGCTATAAGAGCGGAGAATGCTCGTGTGCTCTCGTTGTTGACTACTATTTCTGATGATAACAAACAGCTGTCAAATAAATCTGATGCTCTTCATGCTGAAATTCATTTACTGCAATACGCTGTAATATCTTCGTTAACATCCGAACTAAAAGACCTGCGATGCGTTGTCAGTGACTTGCATAAATTGATCACAAACTGCTTTGTTGATGTAAACAAATACAAGGAGGTGGCTGATACAGCTAATCAATCTCTCTCTTGCTCTTCATATTCATCCACTGTCGTCAATGCAAATGATTCAATAATCAAAGCTGCTGCCGCTGCTGACTCTCGGTCAACCTCGAATGCTGTTGTTACTAACGTTGTTAGTCAATCTCTTTTGTGCTCTTCGCTTTCGCCTTCTTCTGTTGGCAATGCTCAAGATTTATATTCGAATATGCCCAATAATGATCTGTATAGCAGCTGGTGCTGCAGTCACAAACGTTGAGAATATGAACTTGACTTCGAGTGCCTCTGTTGTTGCGCCGCCTCTGCCGCCCACTAAGCCTACTGCACCTGCTACTACCTCTCTCACACACACTAAAACTGCATCACTGATGACTTTTGCTAGGGTGATAGCGCGTAATTCAGGCTCGTCAAGTTTACAGCCTACCCATGGAGGCTCGCCAGTGGCTCCAAATGTGCCAAATGCTCTTATGCCCGATAGGAATCAAGTCCCAGAGTGGAGAACAGTTGGGAGAAGCAATCGGGAAAAATTCTAGACAGCCTCTAGTTATTGTATCGAGTATGAAGTGGCCTAATGTGTCTGAAGATGATATTCTAAGCTATGTGTCGAAACATGCTGATATTAGCAAGGCATATCTGGCATGTTTCATGCTCTTCAAAAAGGATGCCAATGTGGCCGATCTTAAAAAAATAAATTTCAAAGTGGGAGTATCAGACTCATATTATAATAGGCTAGTCAATGCGAATATCTGGTCAGTTAACGTAAAAGTTCGACCCTTCCATTTTTTTCCAAAAGAAGGCGTAATTTAACAAGTTCCATGACAGCATCTGCAAATATCGAAGCCTCTCAGCATCTATTACCAAAATGTTTCTGGGCTTAGAACTAGGTCTAAAAACTTGTACGAATTAAGTTCACATTTGGACTATGACGTATTTGTTCTGGTTGCAACCTGGCTAAATGCTGATTTTTATGACAGCGAATTTTTTGATCCCAACACTTACTTGTGAACGTCTATCGAAAGAATCGGGATGCCATCAAAACTGGACTTGCTCGTGGTGGTGGTCTCTTAATTGCTGTTCAGCGGAAACATCGTTCGTCGCTTCTTTCACTGCAGAATGGGGATTCACTACTAGATCAACTATGTGTATCCGTGAATGGTTCTTCAACACTTATTATTAGTGCATCCTATATTCCGCCAAGTAGTACAGATAGTTTGTATAAAGCGCATGTAGATAACCTTGTGGATTTAGTATATAAGCGATCAAATTGAAATTTTTGTATTTTAGGTGATATTAACCTAGGTAATGTGGACTGGGCACCTATGGATGACAGCATAGCTTTGTATCCTAATAATGTTAACAGTTTTTCTGAAACATGTGTTGTGGACAATCTATTAAGCTTGAATCTCTTCCAGATTAACAAGTTTATTAACAAACTTGCTAGGATCCTATACTTAATATTTATAAGCGATAACATACACTTTCTCTACATGAATGTCTCGACCCTCTGTCGTGCCCAGGCCTACATCATGTTCCTCTTGTTCTGCAATTAGAGTTTTATGAGTTCAGACGCATTAAACTTTATACTCCATCTAAAAATTACAGTTTCAGGAACTGTAATTTTGATGCTATAAATAATATGATTGGTATTATAGACTGGGACTATATATTTGCTGGGGTAGATATTACCGACTGCTTTAATATTTTTAAATGCAAAGTTAATGCAATTTGTAGGAGTATTATACCTTTGAAGAAAAGAAATTGCTACAAAATCCATTGGTATACAAAGGACTTAAAGAAGCTTAAGAATTTAAGGAATAGGTTTTTCAAAAAACACAAACTGTCAAATTCATCTTTCCACAAGGAAAAGTATTTATACTATTCCAATAAGTTTAAATCACGGAGTAAGACCCTCCATAAAAACTAAGTGGCTAAATTTGAATCTGACATCAAACTGAACCCAATGTCTTTTTGGCATTACGTCAAATCAACAAACTCGTATTCAAGCATCCCGTCGCATGTCTTTTTATAACGAAACCAATGCTCATTCGTCTTCAGTTCAAACTTTAAGCCTGATTCGAACTTATGTGATGACGGTGCTTGATTGCCCTACAAATTTTGGAGAGCTCTCCTTAACCATTGAGGACGTCATTAGAGGCATTTTGATGATCAAATCATCATCTCAAATGGATGTAGATGGCTTATGCTCTTACTTGTTTAAGAATGTCTCGGCAATTGCTTACCCAATTTTATTAATATTTAATAAGTCTCTTAATGACGGTGAGTTCATTGAGGCCTGGAAAATAACCTCTATCACTCCTACTTTTAAAAGCGGGAATAAAAATAATATCGCCAACTACCGGCCTATTTCTAAACTTTCGACCATGTCAAAATTGTTTGAAATTATAGTTAAGGAAAAAATATTATTTGCAGTCAAGAGTTCAATTTCTACTAATCAACATGGCTATATGCCTGGTAGGTCAACTGTAACTAATCTTGCAGTTTTTTCTGAATATTGTCTTTCTGCTTTTAAGAATCGAGCTCAAGTCGATACGGTCTATACCGATTTTTCGAAGGCTTTTGACAAAGTAAACCATTCACTCTTAGTGTCTAAGCTAGCCGACCTTGGCTTTCATTCTAGTTTTTTGTCTTGGGTGAAGTCAAACTTGGGGGAACGTTGTTGTGTTGTTGTTGTGGATGGTATTTGCTCACGTTCTTTTATTGCGTCCTCTGGTGTCCGCAAGGTAGTGTGCTCGGACCTCTTTTGTTTGTCATTTTTATTAATGGCATACGACATTGCTTTTATAAGAGCGTACAATTGCTGGCGTATGCCGACGACATCGATATTATCGGTAAAAACAAGGGCTACGTCTGTTCTGCCTTCTCGGGATTGGATAGAGAAGCAAAGCGAATGGGTCTGGTGGTGAACGAGGACAAAACGAAGTATCTCCTGTCAGCACACAAACAGTCAGAGCATACGCGTCTTGGCACCCACGTCACGGTTGACAGTTACAAGTTTGAAAAAGTAGACGACTTCGTTTATTTGGGAACCAGCATTAACACCAATAATAATGTCAGCCTTGAAATCCAACGGAGAATCACTCTTGCCAACAAGTGCTACTTTGGGCTGAGTAGGCAATTGAGAAGTAAAGTCCTCTCTCGTCGTACAAAGATCACACTCTATAAGTCACTCATCATGCCTGTGCTGGTGTATGGCGCGGAAGCATGGACAATGAAAGCATCTGATGAGGCGGCTCTTGGAGTTTTCGAGAGAAAGATTCTGCGAAAGATTTACGGACCTTTACGCGTTGGTGATGGCGAATATCGCAGACGATTTAACGATGAGCTGTATGAGCTTTACAACGATATAGACATAGTGCAGCGAATTAAAATTCAGCGGCTCCGCTGGCTTGGCCATGTCGTTCGGATGGACAGAAACGCTCCTGCTCTGAAAATATTCAACGCGGGCCGCGATGCTGGGAACAGAGGAAGAGGAAGGCCTCCTCTGCGTTGGAAAGACCAGGTGGAGAAGGACTTGGCTTCACTTGGCATTTTCAATTGGCGTCAGTTAGCACAGAAGAGAAATGACTGGCGTGCTGTTTTGGACTCGGCCAAAATCGCTTAGGCGGTTACAGCGCCAAATAAGAAGAAGAAGATACGACATTGCTTTAGATACTATAATTTTTTATTGTATGCGGACGACTTAAAATTATTTAAAACAGTCAGAGTCTTTCTGATTCGATTAACCTCCAATCGGATCTTGACAATGTGGCAGCTTGGTATAGTAGGAATCATTTGCACCTAAATATTAAAAAATGCTTTTACGTGTCGTTTTCAAAATCTCGATCACTCATCCCTACCAGCTATTATGTTGGAGACTCTGTGCTGAGTTCTGTTAATGAAATATCTGATCTTGGAGTAGTTTTTGATGCTAAATTTCTTTTTCATAGTCATTTGAATTACGTTATCGCAAAATCCTACTCTACACTTGCTTTCGTTCGCCGTTTTAGCACGGATTTTACTGATCCATATACGCTAAAACTACTGTATACATAGCTGGTACGATCGAAGCTTGAATATGCTGTCATTATCTGGAGACCTTATTATGACTTTCATATAAAACGGCTTGAGCGTGTTCAAAAAGCTTTTATGCGCTTTGCTCTACGGTCGCTGCATTTTCAAGAGCCGATACCTTCCTATAATGCTAAGTGTCTGCTAATTAACTTAAAATCCTTAAATATTAGAAGAACTATCTTTTCATTGTCATTTGTTTTTGATGTAATACGTGGTGCGATTGACTCGCCTCTCTTACTAGAACGTATTCGTTTTAACATTCCATCTAGAAGCCTTCGAAACCATGATATTTTTGTATTAGATCGGGTAAGAACAATATATGCTTCTAATGCGCCAATTGCCAGAGCGACATTGATTTTTCATTACCTAAACCTAGGTGTAAGCAGTTACTGAATGAACTAGTTTAATTAGTAATTACATTGCAATTGTTAGCCGAAATAGTCTGTAAGGAAATATTTATATTTTCTAGATTATAGCTGCAGATAAATAAATAAATAAATATGTGTATGTAAACGAATAATGTATAAGAAATGTACGGAATTTTTTATTCTACTACGATCTACTCTGATTTACTCCGATTTAGGCACGCCGGTGTTCTAACTCTGCTGAGCGGTGCTTTCAACGCACTCAGTCTGACTCATTGAATTCTTTTAATGTGTTGGTATGCCGACCACTGATGCAAAGTATCCCAACCGACACAAAAACTAAAAAAACTAAACTATATTATGTTTGCAAAGCTCGAGATCGGATGTACCGATTTTTTTGAAATTTCGGTTATAGGTCCTGGATGGGCTTCTCATTGACTTAGGCAAAAAAAGTTTAAATACTTCCCTAAAAATGGAACTGCGGGACTTTAAAAATCCTATGAATCTAACATACATGCCCACATAATAGCGCTGAGAGCGCCATCTGCTGTTAATTCGTACGGAATACGGCGCAAAGCAAGGGTTTTGTATACATATACATACGTGCTAATGTTAACGTTAATGTTGATTCTTATGTTCAAAAAAAATACAAATATGTATGTACAGTTCATGGGGAAATAATAGTAGCGTTCTAGTACGCGATAGTTTGTACCAGTTTGTACTAACTATCACGTTTTGGTGTTCTTGTACCCAAAAAACTTGTAATAAAGGGAAAATTGAGAGCCCAAATTGACATTTCTTTCTGAGAAGTGGCTAGTTTTTACTGGATAAATTTTTTCTAGTAAGAACTTGCACCACCTTGTATCAATTCGCCTTGTGCTGCACATTTTACAAGAGACTCTTCTATTTCGCGTGTTCTTTGCTGGTTCTTTGCGACACCCGGTGTTGTCAGAGTTCCGGTGTTGAACCAAGGTGAATTAATACAAGGTGGTATCGGTTGGGCAAAAACAACTCAAGTATACCCAAGTTCAAAACCCAAAAATACAACAAACACATAATTTTCACGTTCAGAAGGACCACGGGTAATTTTAGCAATACCACCTTGTAAAAAATCGCCTTGTACTGCACATTTTACAAGTGACACTTCGCTTTTGTGTGTTCTTTGCTGGTTCTTTGCGCTGCCCGGTATTGTCAGTGTTCCGGTGTTGCTGGCGCCATTGCGTCACTGAGTTGTGACAATCGGTATCGGCGCCAGTAACTCAGCTCTCGGTATCAGCACAATGGCGCGGCGGCGCACTGTGTTACCCACGGCTACTGGCTATGTAAGTAAAACCATGTTTGCGTAAAATGATCTTCCTAGGTGGCGCCAAGGTTGAGATATTTCGAAAAACCGTACTTATGGTCCGATTTGGTTCGAATTTGGCGTATGTAGTTGAAACATAATAAGTCATAGATTTCCAACAAATTCACCCTGAATTGGCACTGAAGTCAAAATATAAAGTATATTCTACATAAAATACATGTTTTCTTTGCGTTAAAAATTCATTTAAAAGCTATATTAACAAAAATATAACGATGGAAATTTATGTCACGTGACGCTACGTCACGTGACGTTTCACACTTGGGGTTTTAAAAGAAAGTTGAAACAAGTTGCATTAATTCAAGAAACTCTAAAAACAACTAGAATTGCTCCAAATCATATTAAAATAAGTTTCATGAAAATAGCCATCCACAAATGGCAGAGTTTTGCGATTTGGAAGAAAAGAAAAAATCTACTTCCAATTTTTGTCACGTAACGACACTCTCTTTAAATGCTTATATTTCAGGACCAAGCAGTTCGATTGTTTTCATTTTTCGGCTAAATATAGAGCTAATTATGTGCTATACAATGGCCCAAAAAAGTTCAAGAAAACAAATGGTATTCCTTGTTTGTATCACATTGAAACGTAAGACTGTCACGTATGGGTATGGAAATACCCATATATATGTATGTGGGCATATGAATAACGACCGCTTAAAATCGATCTCAAATTTGTACTTTCGCTGTAGAATGTTATGTAGTTTGACTATTGTCAATGAAATCGAATGCTTTGTACTGCATGCGCTCCACGTTTTTCGATTTCAATGTCATTAATTGTTTATAATGACTTGCTAAAATTTCAAAATCAAAAGTTATCAAAACAAATTTTGTGGGACTGAGAAATATTATTTTCTACTTTTTAGTCCATTTATAAAAGCGTTGTATATTAAAAAGTGTTTATTTTATTTTATTTATTAAATAATTTATACTCCATCATATTATTTCAATTGGTACGTATGCATAAAACGATTGCTCTTTTTGTTGTACTAATTTCTGCGCGTAGAAAACATTATATGAAATATGTCAACTAGAATTAAATTATTCTCTTCTTACTTTTCCAACGTTGCGTTGTGTAAAAACCTTAAAAATTCCCGAAGTAAATGTTTAGTTTGTGTAAAATAATATCACACAAACAAAATACATGGGGACAAATTACCGAACACCGAATTACCGAGTACCAAGAATGGTGGAAAAACCTCTGTTGTAAATTTGTATGCTCAGAACAGAAGATTCTGTACAAGTCTGCACAAATTTTGAAATATTAGGATATTAGCGTACTGATTGAAGAAATGAACAAAATCAGTACGAGGGTTGAAAAATCAGTACTGTGCTAATAAAACTAGTACGTCTAGCCACGTAGTAATTGAAATATGATTACTGTGCTGATAAAATCAGTACGTCTGGCACCGTACATATATCCTAAATCCGGTACTAAAGGTACCATTTTTAGTTTATAATTTAACATTGACTTTTGTCCACCTAGCTTCTTATAGTCACCACACTATGCTTCGGTAATTACTCCTTTTTGCTTTTAACTCATTTTCCAGGTAGTAATTGAAATATGATTGCTTTGTTTACAGTCTCATGACTGAGATGCTTGTAGCGTATAAAGAGTTCGCAATAATAGTTTGTCCTTGCTTACAGGTCTGGTTTCAAAACCGAAGAGCTAAATGCCGGAAGCTTGAAAGTAACCAACACAAAGGTAGGTATATGGTACTGTGTGCTTGTTTAGTTGTGTGCATATGATTTTTGTCACTTATTAATTTATTGCACCTGCACTTATAGCTTTTTCTTCTCTCTGTTGCATTTATTCTGCTCTGCGCCAGGGCTGTAAAGATTTCGTGTTCTTTTCTCAGCATCTATGTTGCCACATAAGGTGTAATTTTTTTCGAGAAAAGCAAAAACGCCATAAGAATAAGTAATCGAAGCTTAAGCTGAAGCTCCATAGCAGGGTTTTCAAGCGTTGCGACTTTCGAAGTCGTATAGGAATGAGTTTTCCGACAAATGAAATATGGACTAAAAAATGCTAGTTCGATAAAAGCGGTACCATACCTCTTTTACCATTTCATTTTAATTTATTCAGTCGATTTTCATCCCTTTGATATTCATTTTCATATCATAAATAATTTTTCCTTGCGTTATATTGCCTGAATTTTATGTCACATTCAATAAAAATATTATAAGTGATATCGATTACAACATTGCCGTACTAAAATTTGCCAGTACTATTATTCGAATATGTTAACTACGACGACGCCTAAAAAGGCTTCAAAGCCTGAAAAAAGTTCGAAATTTGGCATCTTTGGTGGTGCCACTAAAACTCAAAAATATTTCAGCAGGAAGCAGTGGCGGATACAGGATTTTATTAGAGTGGATGGGGTTCGAGTAATTTTTATGAAGTGTGAAATAAAGTATTTTGTGAAATAATTTTCTTTTAGGAAGTTTGACTCTGTGAATTTGGTGCAAGGTCCATTTACAGAGTCTCCTGTACTTAAACCATTATACTATCTTGTAAAAAACACAAGATAAATAGTTATACGTTGGGTTTATTAAATCAGTATATAAGTTAATAACAAGATGGATTTTTCCTTGTTTTGTTTTCACGTCTTTATTCGACAAGCTCACTTTCTATTCTAATTCTTTTGTTGTTGCCACGCGCATTTGGCGTAAATGCAGCGTAAGCAGTTTTGGTGGTAACGACTTATTGCCTAACTGCGGTGTTGGTAGACCCTATAGTCAGCAATTTGTGTGGGAACGCTGCTGTCCAGCTATTCGAAACGTCAAAATATTAGACCAGTTACGATTATCAATAAAAAAAATGGGGGATGAAGTCCATGCTAAGGACTTCTGAATTGATACACTGAGAAAAAGGATTAGTTTCGACAACTAAAGATATCTAGTTCACGAATTTTGACATTATTTGGGAACTGTTACCAAGGATTGGGAACTATTACCATGGGTTGGTAATCATAACTAAATATATTAAAACTTCTAATATTCATCTAGATTGTACCAAATCGTTAATTTAGTTGAGGGGTTTGGTAAATACTAAAAAATATTTTTTGAAGCATATTTCTACAAATTCAATTCAACTTAACGTATGGTTCACAAAAGCATGTCATTAAGCTCTGCTAATACAGATAAGCTTTCTTTCAACACTGGCAACCACGATTTGGTTTGAGAGCGGAACATATTCATGCTTATGAGCCACCCCTAAAGGATGCTGAGCGCTCTCTGAGCACATGTGTGTTTCACATACGAAGAGCGCCAGCTGGGCAATGCACACAGTCCCACTTATTGAATCGTTTGAATGCCCTAGTATGCCGACCGTTGCATAAAAACGATTCAATGAATGAGACTGTGTGCGTGGAAATCATTACTACCCCAGCAAAAAATCGGTAATCGCTTTTAGTGGTAACGTGTTCTGGAAGGCATAGCGTTATAATGCCTTCGAATTTTTTCGTTTCTTTTAGGCATTGCCGGTAATGCAAAGTAGAATGTCCTACAATATTTTATTTATTTCGCTTCTTTGTTTCATTTCGGGGAATGCAAAGTAGAATGTCCTATAATATTTCTTTTTTAATTCGCTTCTTTGCCTCATTTCGGGGAATGCAAAGTAGAATATCCTACAATATTTTATTTGTTTCGCTTCTTTGCTTCATTTCAGGGAATGCAAAGTAGAATATCCTACAATATTTTTTTTTATTTCGCTTCTTTGCTTCATTTCGGAGAATGCAAAGTAGAATGCTGCATCGTAGTCAGCTGAAAAATAGAATGAATATCCAAAAAAGCTTTTTCTATCGTTACTTTCTGTGGAAATTTGTCTCGCATAAAAATCGTCTTTTGCTTTGTTCAATTTGCAGCGAAGTTGAAGTCAACCAATGAAGTGAAGTACAAGAGTGAGGAAGTATAATTTTAAGCTTGATTAAATATGCATGTATGTACATACCGATTTTCAAGTAAAATCTAAATATCTAAATACATACATATGTATGTATAAAACCTGATTTATAAATATTTAAATTAATTGTAATCTTTTAAGACATTTTCTGAGTTCAATTTAATATAAATAAGTATGTACTTATCTAGGCATTCTATATTAGTTTTTCTGTATAGCATTCTTTGTTCGCTTCTCTGGATTCTGTTTATCCATGCGTTCTGCCTTCGTTTGAAGGTAATGCTGCGGGTAAGGGCTTACCGCCAATAACATGCCCATGTTAAAATAATGCATTCTTGAAGCGAAAGGGTAAGCGATTCCCATCGCTTAGCTCGTTTCCACTTTCGTTTCTGTGGTAATCGTGTTTTTTGCTGGGACGCTACCGCTGGTCGTATATGGGTGAAACGCGCGTGTGGCCACAGAGCGCTCAGTAAGCTATGGCATGTTGATCACTACGCTAGGTAGAGAAAGAAAAGTGTGTGCTATGACATGCCCAGACTTGTTTTTCTCAGTTTCAGTTTTGCCATCGCCGCGAGTTGTTTCGGTGTGCGCATAGTTATTTAAAAATATAAAGTTTGATGCCAACCGGGGTTTCTCAGTGAATATATAATTCATGTGAATTATAATTTGAAAGTATCTATTTAGCCAAGGAAAAAGCAAAGCAGTATACTTAAACCAGCACTTTCAGCAGATATTGACCCGGGTTTTCACACGACTGTTCCTGTTTCATCGTTTCTTTTTAGGAAATTCTTACCACCATATGCATATGTATTATTTCCACTAGTAGCTATTTATGTAAATATGTGTGTAGTTTTTATGTTTAATATATGCAAATAAAAGAAGAAAGTAAACACAACAACCATCGAGTAAATTTTTATTTGTGTCAAACTGAAACTTTTTTTCCAATAATAAATGGTTAGCTGATTCAGACTTTCGTGAACTAGATATTTATGTCGCCATATCCAACTATGCCACTTGGCCACTGTAACCAAATCTTGTTTATTATAACTAAACCTTTTTCTGAGTGTATATAATATATGTAGAAATTAGAAAATTTTAGTTAAGAAAAAGAAGTACTCGCAGAGGATCTCACAAAAATGCATTTATGACGCTGGGGTTAATTGTGGTCTTCAAATTCTCGATCATCAAAATAGATAACGTGTCGAACTAATTTCTGAAACGTAATTTTAGTGGTTTTTCTTGGGAAATTTGTTCCCGATAAAATAAATTGATTTCTAAGTTGATTTACGGGATATTTAATTGACTCAATAATATTACTTGTGGAGATTTCACTATGGACCGTGTCAGCTTAATAAACCGCCTCAATGTTATTCATTAGCTGCCTCGATAAAGGCCTGTATGCAGCTCTCAAGAAAAGCAAAAACTCCATATAAAATGACGTACAAGAAATGGCTAAGAAATTTTCTTGAGTCACATTTCCTTAAGGCAGTACGCAGTTCTTAAGAAATTTACTACGCTTTCTACTACGGTTTTCTAAAGTTTTTTGTGAAAAAAGAGCACAAGGCTACCCAGGTTTGCAACAGAAATATATGATCGTTCCATTATTTCTTGAGGAAAGAGTGAGGCAACAGGCTGTGAGGTATCAAAAATGTTAAAATTCCTTGGACACACACGCGAAATAATGGCAATTTTTTCTTGACCGTTTTCTTGAGAGCTGCATACAGGGCTTAAAGCATTTGTCACTGTGTTTTCTTTTTGCGGTTTGTCAAAGAATTTTGGCGAATACTTATTAATGAAGGTCCCCATCTTTTAAGCTTTGTCTTTGGATTTTTATTAGACATTGGGAAGATGAGTGGCTGATGATCAGTAAATATGTAGATATCTTTCAATCCATAAAGGTTGTGCGTTAATGCTTTTAGTGCCCAAAAATTACGCGGAGATCGCCCTCATAGGTAGCGTAATTCTCTTCCGCTTTTGAGAAAGTCCTAGAAATCATCAATCACTTTTCATGCTGGGATAGACGGCTCCCAATGCACTTGAAGATGCATCAGTTGTCAGTTCAAATGGTTTTGAATAGTCAAGGTATTGGAGTAAGACATCTTCATCTAATTTAATTTTTTCATTCTTTAAGATATCAGCTCCCACACACCCTTAACGTTAATTGGGAAGATTCAGCCACTGCGAGGAGTGCATCGTCATCTAACTCGCCTATTCTCTCACAACTATCTCTTAATGCTAATTATGTGTCTGATAATCAAGTCAATCAAAATTCTTCACCAAAGATATGTAGTGACATTGATGAAGAGAATAAGCAACTAACGTTATCCACAATTCTAAGGGAAATTCGTCTTCTTCTTCTTCTTTATTGGCGCTATAACCGCCTAAGCGATTTTGGCCGAGTCCAAAACAGCACGCCAGTCATTTCTCTTCTGTGCTAACTGACGCCAATTGGAAATGCCAAGTGAAGCCAAGTCCTTCTCCACCTGTTCTTTCCAACGCAGAGGAGGCCTTCCTCTTCCTCTGTTACCAGCATCGCGGCCCGCGTTGAATATTTTCAGAGCAGGAGTGTTTCTGTCCATTCGAACGAAATGGCCAACCCAGCGGAGCCGCTGAATTTAATTCGCTATATCGTTGTAAAGTTCATACAGCTCATCATTAAATCGTCTGCGATATTCGCCATCAACAACGCATAAAGGTCCGTAAATCTTTCGCAGAATCCTTCTCTCGAAAACTGGAAGAGCCGCCGCATCAGATGCTTTCATTGTCCATGCCTCCCGGCCATACACCAGCACAGGCATGATGAGTGACTTATAGAGTGTGATCTTTGTACTACGAGAGAGGACTTTACTTCTCAATTGCCTCCTCAGTCCAAAGTAGCACTTGTTGGCAAGAGTGATTCTCCGTTGGATTTCAAGGCTGACATTATTATTGGTGTTAATGCTGGTTCCCAAATAAACGAAGTCGTCTACTTTTTCAAACTTGTAACTGTCAACCGTGGCGTGGGCGCAAAGATGCGTATGCTCTGACTGTTTGTGTGATGACAGGAGATACTTCATTTCATCCTCGTTCACTACCAGACCCATTCGCTTTGCTTCTCTATTTAATCCCGAGAATGCAGAGCAGACTTAGCCCTTGTTTTTACCGAAAATATCGATGTCGTCGGCATACGCCAGGAATTGTACGCTCTTGTAAAGTATTGTGCCTGAGCTGTTCAGTTCTGCGGCTCTTATTATCTTCTACAGCATCAGATTAAAGAAATAACTTGAAAGGAAGTCCCCTTGTCTGAAATCTCATTTGGTATCAAACGGCTCCGAGAGGTTCTTCCCTACTCTGACGGAGCTGGTGGTATTCCTCAACGTCATTTTGCACAGCCGTATTAGTTTCGCAGGGCTACCAAATTCAGACATCGCAGCATAGATGCAGCTTCTCTTCGTGCTATCGAAAGCGGCTTTGAAATCGATAAATAGATGGTGTGTGTCGATCCTATTCTCTCGGGTCTTTTCCAGGATTTGGCGTATTGTGAATACCTGATCTATGGTGGATGTTCCAGGCCTAAAGCCACACTGATAAGGTCCAATCAGTTTGTTGACGGTGGGCTTCAGTCTTTCGCACAATACACTCTATAAGACCTTATGACCTATGCTTAGAAGGCTGATTCCGCGGTAGTAGCAGCTTTGTTGTTTTTCAGCCGCGTAATCGCTATTCGTACCTCGTCATAGTCAGGCGATGGGACAGCTACTCCATCACCATCGACTGGGGACTTGCGTTCGTCTTCTGCACTACTTTGAGCACTGCTATCATTCAGTACGTTGTAAAAGTGTTCCCTCCACAATTTAAGTATATTCTGGACATCGGTCACTAGGTCGCCATTGTTGTTCTTACAGGAGTTCGCCTCGGTCTTGATACCTTCCGTAACTCGCCTAACCCTCTGGTAGAATTTTCGGGCGTTCTTCCTGTCAGCCAGCATCTCAAGCTTTTCGCACTCACGTATTTCGGCCTCTCTCTTCTTATTGCGGAAAATACGTCTCGCTTCCTTCTTCAGTTCTCTATAACGGTCCCACATGGCTCGCGTTGCGCCCGATCGCAGCGTGGCCCTATAGGCAGTGTCTTTGTTCTCTGCGGCTTCTTGACATTCCTCATCGTACCAGTGGTTCTTTCGGGCTCGCTGAAATCCAGCTTCTTCTTCAGCGGCGGACTTAATGATCGGTAAATGTGGTTCTACTGCTCGCGTATGTCGGATGGTTGAAGAGTGCTCTCAGAGAGCAGGTGTGTGAGTCGAGTGGCGAATAAATTGGCCGTCAGTTCTGATTGCAGCTTTTGGAGGTTAAGCTTTCTTCACATTGTTGGGCGCACATTTTTTGCTGCACAGAGGCAGGTGCTTATCTTTTATTTATTTATTTATTAGTCAAAAGAACAAAAAAAAATTCTTACTGACTATAGGACAATATTGCTTAGTTAGTATTTAAAAATAATCTAATAATAGGCTACGCACAGTTCTAAAAGTCTGCGAGAGCTCCAAATCAGGAACCTCGTTTAGCTCAGATAGAGCCCTATGCAAAGGAGCAAATTTGATATAATTGCATTTTGAAATTCTTACATAAAACATTGAGGCCCGACGTAAATTTCGAATAGGAACATTAAAAGGCAATCGTTCCAAAAGGGTAGGACAGTTGACTGAATTACTTAAAATGTTAAGTACAAAATTACAGGCAAGAAAGGCAAACCTACCATGCAGAGGCTTTAAGTTTAAAAGCTGACAACAGTTGACTGAATTATTTAAAGTGTTAACTACAAAATTACAGGCAAGAAAGGCAAACCTACTATGCAGATTCTTTAAGTTTAAAAGCTGACAGCGCGATTCATAAGATGGTACTGGTTCACTAAAGTTCAAGGAAGGGAGTGAAAATTTTATGAAAATTTTTTGAATACGTTCTATGCGTCTAATATGCGTAACATGGTACGGTCTCCAGATGACGGCAGCGTACTCAAGTCTAGATCTTAAGAAAGCGATGAACAAAATCTTCAGAGTATACGGGTCGGAAAAGGATAGACTGTTACGCCGAACAAAAGCCAGTATAGCATAAGATTTCGATACAATGTAATTGATATGCGTAACGAAATTTAGTTTCGTGTCAAAAAATGCCCCAAATCCTTAACTTCAGCAAAACTATTTAGAGAGAATCCCGAAATATAATAACTTGTGGGTAACGGAAAAAACTTTCTAGTGAAAGTAACTTGAGAACATTTATTCACATTCACAAACAGACGATTTAGCGTACACCAAGATTGTAGCTTATCAAGCCCCACTTGAAGAACAATGGAATCATGCACGTGCCTAATTGTGGAGTATGTCCTGAGGTCGTCCGTATATAATAGAAACTTAGATGACGAGAAGCAAGAACCGACGTCATTAATGAATAAGACAAACAGCAAAGTTCCCAAAATGCTCCCTTGAGAAACCCCTGACGTCGCAATAAATGGCTCAGAAGAGAAATTATCGAAAGCAACAACACAATGCCTTTCACTGAGGTAGGATTTAATCCACTCAAGGAAGACCGAATGAAAGCCAAGCTTACTTAATTTAGCTACTAAAACCTTGTGGGAGACTCTATCGCACGCTTTCGAGAAGTTTGTATAAATTATATCGACTCGATGACCTTCTAGAAAGGCAGCATAACAGTCTTCCGTGAAAACCACTAGATTGGAAACTGTTGATCTACCTCTGACAAAACCATGTTGGTTTTGGCAAATCAAACTACTAGTAGCAAATAATAATTTCTCTTTAACGATGCACTCAACAATTTTGGATACTGTGGACAATTTCGAAACCGGTCTACAATTGGCGACGTTATTCTTATTACCGCTTTTGAAAATTGGTGCTATGGAGGCCCTTTTCCAGTCAACAATAAACTCACCGGATGATAATGACTTATTGAAAATTATTGTTAAAGGTTCAATAAGTTTAAAGAGAATAGCTGAAACACCGTCAACATCCATTTTTTTGATGTTTTTAAGGATTCGATGCCCTTGCTAACGTCTTCAGTAGATACAGTGAGCGAACCAAAAGCATGAACTGAGTCAGAGATGGAACTACTATCAATAAAAGGATCAGAATCCGCAATAAAATTGGAGCGAAAAAACTCCGAGAAGAGGTTCGCAGCTTCCTCCGGAAATTCCGCTTGCTCTTCATTGTAAAAAACCGAGGATGGAATATTTGAATTTGCTTTTTTAGATTTAATATATGTAGCTCCAGAAAGCAGTCGGGTTGCTTTTAATGTTAGCTTCATAATTATTAATGTATTTTTTATAATTGTGGCAGTCGAGATCATTGAATTTTCTTAAGTAGTACTGATA